>NW_011494634.1:2082125-2089519 GCF_000754665.1 Bison bison bison | reverse complement strand
AAAACCATAGCCTTGACTAGATGGACCTGTGTTGGCAAAGTAATGTCTCTGCTTTTGAATATACTACCTAGGTTGGTCATAACTTTCCTTCCAAGGAGTAAGTGTCTTTTAATTTCATGGCTGCAATACCATCTGCAGTGATTTTGGAGCCCAGAAAAATAAAGTCAGCCACTGTTTTCCCATCTATTTGCCATGAAGTGATGGGACTGGATTACACGATCTTAGTTTTATGAATGTTGAGCTTTAAGCCTACTTTTTCACTCTCCTCTTTCACTTTCATCAAGAGGCTCTTTAGTTCTTCTTTACTTTCTGACATAAGGGTGGTGTCATCTGCATATCTGAGGTTGTTGATATTCCTCCCAGCAATCTTGATTCCAGCTTGTGTTTCCTCTAGCCCAGGGTTTCTCATGATGCATATAAATTACATAAGCAGGGTGACATAAGCAGGGTGACAATATACAGCCTTGACGTACTCCTTTTCTTATTTGGAACCAGTTGTTCCATGTCCAGTTCTAACTGTTGCTTCCTGACCTGCATACACATTTCTCAAGAGGCAGGTCAGGTGGTCTGGTATTCCCATCCCTTTCAGAATTTTCCAGTTTATTGTGATCCACACAGTCAAAGGCTTTAGCAAACAAACAAACAAACAAACAAAGTGGTAAATGTGCATTAAAATGATCTATAACATAAGCTCCAAAACTCTGGCCACCTGATGCAAAGAGCTGACTTATTAGAAAAGACCCTGATGCTGGGAAAGATTGAGGGCAGAAGGAAAAGGGGACAACAGAGGATGAGATGGTTGGATGGCATCACAGACTCAATGGACATGAGTTTGGGCAAACTCCAGGAGATTGTGAAGGATAGTGAAGACTGGCATGCCGCAGTCCATGGGGTCGCAAAGAGTTGGACACAACTGAACGACTGAACAACAATAACATAACCACATTTATTTAGGAATGTATTTCAATATCAAATGGCAAATTTCAAGTGTAAAACCACAATTACTTTTGCACCAATCTAATAGTAAGTAGGGGCCAGGGAAGGTGCTGAATATCCCACAATGCTCAAGACAACTCCCCACAACCAAGACTCATCCAGCCCAAAATGTGAAGGCTTACAAACCCTGCTCTAGACACTGAAGTAATTTTAAAGCAAATTAATCATGTTGCTTTAAAAATATACAAATTTAGTTGTATTCTGAAGAGAATAACATGGCATGCATGTTAAAATAAAGATGTGAAATCATCAACATGCTATCTCTCAACATTCATCACCCAGAATTACTCTAAAGACTCATCAAGTTTTTTCTGCACATGGGAAGAAGAGAAAATTTTACCTTGTTAGACAACAAATATACAATCTCTAGATCTTTTAACATTCATCAGAGGTCTATGCAAATCACAAATATGGCTACTAGTGAAATAATTATTTGTTACTAAATTAAGAAATGAGCATGTTATACTTACTTCTTACTTGAAGTGTCATAGAGAATGATTCTTTTATCCAAGCCCACAGTTACAAACAGCAGTTCATTGACAGGAGAAAAACAGATGCCTGAAGCTGGAGCTTTATGTGTACTGTCAAAGTTATGGTATGGACTCTGACTATTCACATCCCAGAGAGTTACTATTCCATTATCTGAAACACTGCCCAGGAGTGATTTCTTAAATAAGGAGTACTTCAAGTGCCGAATAGACTAGGAAAATAAAAATAAATTTTATGTAATTGTAAGCATATGTAAGAGCATTTTATATAAGGTATAAATAATGGCCAAATACCAACCATATTATTCACAAGGGATTCAGAACTTCCCTGGTTTATGGCATAACAGGTGTCATAATCAGGACAACCATAACATCATTCAGTGGGCTATAAGATCCTAATTCTAGTAATTGAACAGTACTCATGATTTTATTATGTCAGAGTAGAGTTACTTCAATCACCTCTTTTACAGAAGAAAAATACAGTATATTGAGGTAAACTATATTAATTCATCAGGATTACAACATCCCACCTAAATAAAAGACCCAGTCACGGCCAGATCATGAATAAACAGAAGGGAACACGGGTAGAGAGTAAGTAAAATAGTCTGCATTTTTTTTCAATATATATTTTTTATATTTGAATATATTTCTTTGAATCTGATGTGCTGGCAGTTCTACAGTGGAAGCACAATAAAAAATTAACTCAATATAAAGGGGGTATTGGCAACACTCTAGACTGGGGATGGCCTACCATTCTTTCAAAAGCATTGGCCTGAGGGCAACGCTAGCCTTTCTCTAAAACACTCATCTCTGGAGGCAGTGGAGACTTTTTTCAGTTTCTGCTGGACAAGAATAAACAAAGATCCAGTTTGAGTAAGCAGGTCTTCTGAGACTGAAAGTGGATGAATTTATCTACTTTTACTAAAATGTTACTTTCTAACTTGGCTGATACTATCATTTATTGTGTTGAGAATTAAATATTTCACAATTACCTGATTTTTTACATTTAAGCAAAATAAAAGTATAGAAATCAATATTAAGCAGAATCCAAAGATTGGGAAACTAGCCACAAGACACTTTTATTTATAGTCTCAAGGAAAGCAACAAATCACTGAATGAATCACAGCTGGCAGTTATCAGCTACACATACAGGTCCCAGATAAAACTGCCACAGAACAAAAGTCAAACCTGAAGGCTTTTTGTTTGTTCTATCTAATCTAACACACTTCAAAAAGACTTAAAATTTGAAATTTAGATTCCACTAGCTTTTACATATTAAAAACTCATATTCTACTTTAAGATGTTTCAAAATAGTAAGTATTAGCCCTCAACAATAAAAAATATGTAAGAATAACATAACACAAATTCTGTCTAAGGAAACCAAGTATTTGCAACCTGACACCTAAGGTAAGATAACTACTATGTTGTTGTTTAATCGCTAAGTTGTGTCTCTCTGCAACCACATGGACTGTAGCCCACCAGGCTTCTCTGTCCATGGAATTTTCCAGGCAAGAATACTAGAGTGGGTTGCCAGGGGATCTTCCTGGATCAGGGATCGAACCTATGTCTCCTATATTAGCAGAAGGATTCTTTCCCGCTGAGCCACCAGGGAAGCCTTTTATACACATACACATTCTCATAAGTATTAATATATACAGTATCCCTTCAACTCCATTCCTCCCTCTTCTTCACTCACTTGTCTTCTTTCAAGCACCAATCATCTGTCACCTGAGCTACTGCCTATTTCCATTCTCAGTGTCTTGCTATCTACCCTTCATACCATTGCAGCAATAACTTCTTCAAAGCCAGAAATCTGAATGTAATTCTGTCTTGCCTAAAGTCCTTGTAACTGGAGGACTCTGAGAAGATAGAGGTTACGACCGTGGCAGAGTTTTTCAATCTCCCTAAGTCCCTCCATTTGTTGTGTATGTGTGCACAAGCAGGCCTAAGACTGCTTATCCTTATAAAGTCCTGCTTTCAAGATGGGCCCTTGGCTGGAGTCTTCAAACTTGGATCTTTTGGGGGGTTCCCACCACCCTAACTGAAGACAGTGGCTCACTGACTGATAAAGAGTGGCTCACTGTGCCCAAACTGTTTGTGCAAAAGATATGGTTTATGGCTGAACCATGGATGAACACCTGCTATCATTATTAGAATTTGGAAATTCAGTACATGCTAGGCAGAGGATGTCAAGATAAGCAGTCTCCAACAAAGTCCCTGGCCAATCAGTCTCTAACAAGCTTCCCTGGTAAACCATATTCCATACATGCTGTCACAATTTGATCCTGGAAAAATTAAATACATCTACTCCACTGAGAGAAGACTCTTGGAAGCTCATGCCTGGTTTCCTTGGGACTTCACCCTATGCACCTTTTTCCCTTTGCTGATGTGCTTTGTATCCTTCCACTGTAATAAATCATAGCCATGAACACCACGTCTCTACACTGAGTCCTGTGAGTCCTCCCAGTGAATCATCAAACCTGGTCTTGGGAATCCCAGCACAGACTGTAAGTATAATGTGTGAGTGTGTATGTGTTACAGATAGCAAATCAGATAGCAAAACTAAAACCCCATGAACAACATTTACAGTAAAACTAGACTGTTTCAAGTATCCCCATGAGCCCCAAAATATCCTAGCAGATCAAACATTTAACAGCCATAGTCCTTCATAGTATTAGTATCTGTGCAGGAGGAAGCAGAGGGAAATTATAGGGACTGAGAAAGATTTGAGAACAGGAAAAGCCCCACATAGCCAAAATGCATCCATGGGAAAGTGTGGTGGCCAATCTGACAATATCAGCTAAACCAGGAATACCCATAGAATCAGCATTAGTAGTTCTGTCCAAGAAGTTTGCAGAAAGGTCTGAAGGGCTAGAACACCCCCAAAACTGTCCAGCCAAGGCATCTCCTTCCCAGGTCAGGGCTCCATACTGAGGAGACACTACTAGCAGTGGAAACAAACCTGAACAGGTTGGAGTCAAGATAGTTGAAGCAAAGTGAAAATCCACATACAAGTCCAGGAGCAGAACAAAACCAAGCAATCTCAGAAGAGTTACCCTCTAAACTCCTTCTCTGTTGCAGAGTTGAGGGAAACGGACTTCACAGATGAACCCCAGACAAAGTTATTATAAGAACAAAGAGAACAAGAAAGAAGACATTCTCAACAGAGGCCCAAAAAGACAGGAAAATGATACAAGACGTTAAAAAAAACAACGTAAGTCAGAATTAGAAAACTCAAAAATGAGATGTCAGAACTTGGAAAAGAATTGTAAATTTTAATCCTTTAATCCTAAAGATGAAGTCTAAAAAAAAAGAAAAGAAGGCTACATTACATAGCTTTCATTAAATGTATAAGGAATACAGAATGAAGAAATATAACAAATAATACCTTAAAGATAGGTCAAAAGGAAAGAATTTTTAAAAATCAAAAATGAAGAAAAAAGTTAAAAATGATATGAAAGTAGCAAATCACTGAAGAAGATTCAACAAAGAAAAAACAAAGATAAAGAAAATATCAAATACTAAAAACCATAATTCAAGAAAACTCCCTGAAAGAAAAAAACATTTGAAATTACATATTAACTGATCATACCATGTACCTAAAAATAGCAATACGGAATAACCAACACCAGGACACAATCTAGTAGAATTACTGGATTTTAAAGGAAAAAAAATCCTCTGCACATATAGGAAAAGGAACAAATAACTTATAAGGAAAAAAATACTTAAATTATGATCAGACACTTGAGACCAAAAATGATAAGAATAACACACTTTAACTCCTCAAGGAAAGAAAATGTAAGCCTGCTACAGAGTTACATTGAAAGAGAATTTTTAATCTCAAAGAAAAAGTCAAAAGCAGAAAACATATACTTATGGAAATAGTATTATGTTATTCACTGTGATTATAAAAATTTGGAAAATACCTAAAGTATAGGATTATCTAAATAAACTGTGCCATTTGAACAATGGAACATTATATAGGCACTAAAAATTATAATTGTGAACACTAGCAATATGAGAATACCTAGGATAGAACACTAATAAGAAAAAGCAGAAGACTGAACCAATGGAACAATTATAAATTTATGGAAAGAAGACAGAGCTATATAGATAAACTGCAAGAAAACATTCTTCAAATCACTTCCTATTAAAGAAAATTTAGAAGAGAAAAACCAAAGGACAAAATAATACTTTAAGATGCAATATATAAAGATTCGGAAGTTTGTTTTACACCAACACGTTAATCACAAAACTGCTTGAAAACATAAAATAAAGGCTAGAAAAGTGGACGAATACTAAGGAAATATATTGAGATAATCAAGGATGTTTTATACCATAATACACAACTGTATACCAATGTCCCCATATAACATAAAAGAAACCACTACTCTAGATACAAAGCTTTGTAGTAAGTCAAACTTTTTGAATGCCAAAGTTCAGATATAAACAAAACCAGTCAACCAAGTCAACCAAATTGGAATTAAACTCATTCTTGATAAAATAATTATTTTTAAAATGTAACTAATAATTATTTACCAGATCTCTATACGCCAAATGCTTATTAATATTTACAGAATCTATACCTAAAATGTCAAAAATTTCACTGAAGAAAATGGACTTACTTAACATACACTGAAAATGTTATATTTAAAATCTCACAGATATTACATTTAAAGATCACTTTTAAATCTAAGGAATCAATAAAATATCCACATTTTAACTGCTTTCAGAAAGACTGCAGTCTGAGAAAGGCAACACAGGTTAACCTATTGGTGAGCCTAAGCTGCTGAGCTTGCCAAATAGTGACTTGCAATTATAATCTAAGGAGCGCGTCAGCCCTGGCAGCTCTACAGAAGCAGTAAGGCTTTTTGCCCCTGCAGATAGACACTGCGATCCACAGAAAACTAATAGCTTCAATTCAGCTCAGACACTTCAAAGTAAGATTCTAAATATATTCAGGCAATCTCATTTCTAATATGAAATTCAGTATAAAGATTCAGTGAGACTCCGTGGTTTTGTCACTTTTGCTAAGAAAGCAATTTGATGATTTTTAAAGATTTCAAATTCTTGATTGCTCATAGAAACAAAATTAGAAATTTTAAATTTAATCATTAGATGTGCCCTACCTACTATTTTTCTCAATAACCCAAACCCTATAGTAAAACTGATCAGCATAGGAACTTGGCTGGATGACAGTATACTGGAATTGGATTATGTCAATTTTTAGAGTTGAAATTTTTATGAACATTATTTGAATGTCTAAAATGAGTATTTAATATACTTGAAATCTTAAATGAATTTTGAGGAATCAATTTTTAAAACTCCATGGATTTCAATTATGCTGCTTGCAAAATGGAAATGTAAATATGCAGAATCATAACTTCAACTTTCTTCACTAAGAAAATAGACTGCATACTTACATACCTAGAGACCAACTGGTATTTACAGAGAGCCCATGCACTCTGCTTTAATGCTGTAGAGAAAAATGAAATAATATAGTACACAAAAAATATAGAAACATTTGTTCCAGGAAAAGAGAAAAAAACCAACATGCTCCAGTTTGATTTCTTCACCTTCTTAACGCTCTCCTTACTCTACATTGCTCTAAAACACAAATTATGATTTCTGAGGTCAAGTTACAACTGGTTAATCTGGAGGGAATGCATTAAACCTAAAGATGCAAAGTAGTCTGTAGAAGTTAACCACAAAAGCTATTTTAATAAATTAATATGATTATTTATCAAAAGTTCCCTGACCTCCTATCACATATTACAAACTATATCAGCATCTCATTTAGCCCTAAAAACAACAAAATAAAAACCTTATTGAAAGTATATTTTCATTCTCACTTGACAGTTAAGGAAAAGGAGACTTGAGAGTTAAGTCACTTGCCCAGGCTCACAGCTA
>NW_011494634.1:2065995-2082025 GCF_000754665.1 Bison bison bison | reverse complement strand
TGGGATTTACAACATAAAGCTGTACCCAGTAAAGCTCACAGAGAGGCCAACTGCCCAAGCAGGAGGCAGCGGGAACATGAAAATATAGGTTCCAGTTCATCTGACCTTGCACAAGAGATAAGCTTTCAGCATTACTGTCTTCCTAAACTAGAAGATCGGAGAAGGCAATGGCACCCCACTCCAGTACTCCTGCCTGGAAAATCCCCATGGACGGAGGAGCCTGGTGGGCTGCAGTCCATGGGGTTGCTAAGAGTCGGACACGACTGAGCGACTTCACTTTCACTTTTCACTTTCATGCATTGGAGAAGGAAATGGCAACCCACTCCAGTGTTCTTGCCTGGAGAATCCCAGGGACGGGGGAGCCTGGTGGGCTGCCGTCTATGGGGTCGCACAGAGTCGGACACGACTGAAGCGACTTAGCAGCAGCAGCAAACTAGAAGATAAATTCAGGTCTGCCATGCAAAGTAATCAATGAAAATCCTTTGAAAATCAACAATACAGCAACCTGCCACCTAGCATTTTAAAATATATTTCTTTTATGTGAAGAAGAGATAATAAAATTTGGGACTCCTGCACAAAGTGACAAGAGAATGCTGCAAAGTTTCCTGAAGCTATGGATCCTCAAATACTTACACATTTAGCTGCCCCTGAGCCAGAAAGAGATCCAAAAGGAAACAATGCTACCAGTCTTCAAGAGTTGACCTTCAAGTCAGTCAATTAAGAATCTTGTGATCTCAAAGTCCTGGAATCTGAGTTTTCTCATTTTTAAAATGAAAATAACCTATACCTCAGAAGTGAGGAGCAAAGAATAAGTGAGAAAATATATATAGTGACAATTACTGTACTTGAAACACAATAATAGTGGTAAGAATTCTATAACGGTGATAACCTCTACCTGGAATGTTCTCCAAACCCTCTCATCACCTACACTTACCCCAGTGGCAGTCGAATGGTCTTTTCAATAAATAATGCTGGTATAAACATATACCTGTATGGAAAGATGAATCCCATCTCACACCACATACAAAAACTACTTTGAAATGGAGCACAAAAGACATAAATGTAAGAACTTCTGTTCATTTTTTAAAGGCATTAAGAGAGTGAAAAGGAAAGCCATAGGCTAAAAGAGAAGACATATGCAACATGTATATCCAAAGGATGACTTCATCTGGAAAACAGAATAAACTATAAATCAATCCGAAAAACACAACCCCAAACAAAAAGGAACAGACTTGAATAGTTACTTCACAAAATAAAGTATACAAAAATGTGCCCAACTCATTCAACAGAGAAATGCAAATTAAAACCACCATGAGATACAATTACACAACCATTAAAGTGGCTGAAGTGAAAAAGCAAGACAATACTTGATAAGAGCAAAAACGTGGAACAGCTGGATCTCACATACATTGCTTATAGACATATACAATGGCACAAGCACTTTAAAAACTTTTTGACAACTTTTAATGAAGTAAAACTTAATGCCTACCCTAAGACCCAGCAATTTCACCTGAGTATTTACTCAAGAGGAATGAAAACATATTCACAAAAAGACTCATATGAGAATATTCATAGTAGCTTTCTCACAATAGATACAAATGAGAAACAGCTCATACATCCATCAATAGTAGAATGGATAAATGGTGGTATATCCATATAATGGAACACTTCACAGGAGTTAAAGCAGTATAAACTACTATTCCATGCAACAAACATAATGAAGACCAGAAGAAACCAGACACTACAATTCTTTTAAGAAATATGAGGTAGTGACTGGAAAGGGTTAAGAGGGAGAACTACGGTATGCCAGAAATGTTCTGTATCTTGATTTTGGTAGTATGTAGTAACACAGGTGTATGCACGTGTAACAATTCATCAAGCTGTATATTTAAGATATGTGTACTTTACTGTATGTATCTCGTACATATCTCAACTTTTAAAACTTTAATATTTTACAGAGAATAAGGCCAAGAGCAATAACCAAAACTCTCTAGTAAAATACAGTAAAAACTTAAATACATGGCAGTATCTAACCTAATATTTATGTTACTGAAAAGTCAACCCAGAATTTATAAATCTAAACTTATCATGCTTCTAATATATCATGCTTCTTCCAAAGAAGAGGAAGAGAAAGAGGAGAAAGAAGGAGGAAGAGGAGAAGGGAAATTGGGGGAGGGAGAAGAGGAAGAAGGGAAGAGGGAGGGGAAGGAAAAGAAGAAAGAAAAGAGGAAGGAGAGGAGGAAGGAGATGAAAGAAGTAGAAGAGGAAGAAGACTACTCTGTTTCTTTAAAAAGCAAGTCATCTATTTGAACACTAGATTTTTCTTCCCAATAGTTCCAATATCTATGGGCTTAGGTTTTATGTCTCAGTTATAATAAAAATAACCAAAAAATTACAAAAACAAAATATTACTTCCTATCTTTATGGCCATATTAATCATTCTCTGTGGTAAATCACTTATCCTCATCCATAAAATGCAGAAAATGAGATTACCTCTAAAGGCTTTTTTCAGTTCAAGGATTCTATGGTTCTGACATTCAACTAATCAAAATATTCTGACTAGTTTCCTGTCTTCCAAAATAAAAGCCAAGCCTTCGGTCTGGCATTCAAAGTCCCATCAACATTAGCTCCTACTTTTCTTTTTCTCACATTAGCCCTATATAAAACCCATACACTTTCCTTTCTCTTTATTTTTTGTTTGTATGATTTCCTCCAAATAAAATACTCCTCTCCCAAAGTTCTTTATTAATGTATTAAAATCTTTATCTTTGAACGTGCTCATCCACTCACATATTTATTGGCGATCTTTCCCATGTAAGGCACAAAGTTAGACAACAGCTGAGGACAAGGAAACAAGACACAGTTCCAACTACTCTGTGGACACGCAAAGAGCTAAACCCAGCACAAGGCAGAATCAAATTACACAGGAGGAAAACAAAACCAAACCCTTAGACCGAGCCTGAGACCCAGCTCAAACTGTCCCTTCTCCAATCTTCTCTTATTCCCAATCAGATAGTTTTTTCTCTGTTCTAAATGACCATAAGACTGTTTCTCAACCACCTCTCACTTTCTCATAAACCTAATCATTTATATCTCTATTACCTCAATATACATGAAATCTGAGAAAAGACTTTTTTCTGTATATTTGTAATACTCGTTGAATTTTCCTTGAACACTAAACATAAACTGTTCAAAGAATGATTTTAAGGCTTTTCAAAACTGGAGCACTCCCGTATTTTACCAAAAAATACTTACGGCCAAAGTGATTACAATACAAAGTAAGAGCAAAAGAACTTGCACCTTACGGGAAATTCCTGTGGGTAATTTCATGGAAAGTTAGTCAAGAGCTAGATTTCTGAAGAAACTACATTTATTCTTTTAAGAATTGTATAGACTAATTTTTTATAAAGAAAAATTCAGTAACTAACTAATTTTGCTTTATAAAAGCATTTATAAAGTATTTCCTTTATAAAATATAAAGTATTTCCTTAAATACTCCTGTATTAACCTGAAATACATAAATATGCCTTGGTACTGTAACTATCACAGACTTGAAACAAACAAAAAAGAAAAGCCTCTATTTGCCCTGTGCCTAAAAACAAATACTCCATGTCCTTCAGAGTATTTATGAACATTAAGTATCTGTCTTGTAGCTGACATAGTTTAAGTTATGTGATACTTCTATAATTGTAATGTCATAGATTAATATCCATGTTTTAAGCTTAATCTATTAATAATTATTTATGTTTTTTATCTGCAGTTAAGTTCTAAGAGCATGTGACCATTCAAAGAATAACTAAACTCATATAAGCTTCATCATCTAATATATACTAGTTTTAAAATACTACCATTAAAAAATAGCTACCTGTAAGTTTTTCAAGCACGCTAAATGCAAATTTTAAATAATTTTAAAAACTGAAATTCATTGCCTTATGTAAGATAATTAAAAATCTCTTATCAACTTTATTTTGAACAAACCCATACTGTACCTGGTTATTACCGTGACCAAAAGGAGTACTAGATAAATTAGTGGTTACACTGTGCAAAATAATTTCACCACTGAGAGATCCAGAAGCAATGTAGCAGTCATTCCAATTATATGTTACACAAGTTACTTCATCTTTATGATCCTGAATGAAAGAAATGACAGTAAATAGAGTGCCACACAACTTTCAAACAGCATATTTTTCATGTTTTTTTGTAAATATTATATATTTGTCAATCTAATATTTGCTTAACATTTTCCTCAAAATAATCTAAAAAAAAAAAAAGTACACAAATGAGTAGTAAACTATCTGATCAGCACCAAGTCTTCAGGGAACAAACTTATTTTTCATAACCATAACAATGATCAGGCACTATGAAACAAGAGACAAAAAGGAAAGGTAATTTTCTAAATGGCATTATGCCTACATTAAAGAATTCACTTCCACTGACAAGTAACATTTATTGCAAGTTGACTATTATGAGAGTCTCTGCCCTTGAGAATATTACTGTTCAACTGGGAAGACAGGATGTTTAAGTAAACATGCAAATGGCAGAATGAATCCTAAAGGAGGGGCAGAGTCAAAGCGTCAGAGGAAAGCGAAAGAGGCTTCACTATGCGCTGAGTTGACAAAGGAAGCTTTACAGAAGACAGGAAGCCTGAGTTCAACCTTAAAGAAAGCGATTAAGAGGTAAGTTAGGGGAAGGAGAATGAAACCTAACACTGCAAAATGGAAGAGAGCGAAAAAGCCGAATTGAGAAAGCATGTTTGAGACTTGATAGACGCTGCTTCCGTCTGTTGAGTACCAACTTAGGCTGGAGTTTTAATTATTATTAATCTTTAGAACAAGCATGGGAGGCAAAGTCATTTTTCCTATTTTACAGATGAGTTAACTAAGGTTAACAAACTGCAAGCTCACAGAACTGCCAGTGGCAAAGCTCTGATTCAAGCTTATTTTCCTCCCATTATACTAGCACTGTCTCCCTGATCCACAGGGGAATCCACTTTGAGGAAATAAAACCGTTTAGTTTAGAACAAACTGAGTTCACAAGGATTATGTTTTCCAAGACTAAATTAAAGGCAGCAGCCTAAGAGCACAGTGGTCAGCATAGTTTTTAACAATTTGATGTCACATCTTAATAACAGAAACAAACCAATCTTTGTATCTAACAATTAATGTAATAACAATAATTGTAGCTATAATATTCCACTTATTTTACAACTTTCTCAAATGGTCCCTGAAGCATGCCAGGAGATGGCTTTATATTTTAGGAAATTCTTTTTCCGTGTAGGTATGTGTGTATATATATAAAATATGTTTAAAATTTCACATGTTAAAACTTTTTTGAAAGACAAAAATTGAAAACAATTTTAAAGATGAACTTCCAAATACCAAAACAATAGAAGTCCAAAAAAGCAATCACAACCAGAGGCTTTCACAATGATTCTTTTCATTTTCTGAAACTGCAAAAGCTATTTAAAGAAACACTAATTATAAATAGTAAATTATTTCAGAAACATTTTATTACCAAGATGAAAATACACACAATAATAACACAAATAGCAGCAGAGAACTAAGAAGCAGTATCTCCAAACTGATTACCAGATTGAATACTATCATCCCAAAATCACTCTCACTTTTTCAAAGAGTCTTAAAAAAATCTTTAACGACAATAAACCATATTTTTTTAAAAATGAAGGAAGTGGTCCACTCAAGAGCAGAACAAAGTGAAAAAATAAGGAAAAAGTTTTAACCCCAGCAACACAGTAACATACATGGAAGGAAAAATAAACTCAAAAAAGTAAGCTTTTGGCTACACATCTTTATATTCCCTAACAAATCTCACTTCATTTTGAAGCTGCTTATTGTTATCATAAAAGCTCAAAATTAAATTTTGGTAATTACTAATAAACACATTTCTGTAAAGATTTTTTTAAAAAAGTTGCTTACCTTAAGAGATCGATGAACTCTTTTTGATTTTAAATCCCAAATATTAACAGTATTATTTAGGCCTCCGCTTACCAAATACATAGATGTTGAATTTAAACTGACACATGTCTGCTTTTGCTATTTAAAAAAAAAAAAAGTCATGTTAATAGAGACCAGAGCTGACTATCAATTCTCATCCAACACTTGGTAAGCACATGAAAAACATTTGAGTGAAATGCTATAGACATGTCAATTCTTGTACTAAAGATTCAGCTCTCATCATCTTTCACAAGAATTCAACAGTCTGCAAAGTGTTCAAAATGGCTTTAAGGAAATCAACCAGATTCATGTTCTTCTCACATAAAGGCGGTGACAGAGGAAGCTTAGGAAACCAGCAAGTCTCAGAGTCCCTTTAGGGCTTACTTGCCCTGCATATTTCCCTTTAACAAAACCTGCTCTTATACTCCACAGAATATCTCAAATCAAAATCAACCCACAGCTCAGAAAATTCTAAAGGTAGAGGAGACTTTGAAGAATGCCTAGTTTAAACCCTTCAATTTACAGAGGGGGAAGTTTTATAAAGAGGACAAGATACTAGTCCCAAGGCACAGTGCATCTCCCCCAAATGGACCAAATCTCAAACATCCTGTCATCAGAAACTAATTCTACACTCTTCCCCCCTACTGTAAGGTCCCATTCATCCAACTACTCAAGACAGAAGTTCAGAAGGAACCTTGTTTCCTTGTTCTCGCCCACTCAGTCTATCAGCAAGTTCTCTAAACTCCAACCGTAAAATATACCCCACAGGGTGCCCCCCTCTATGGACGGTCACTGCAAGCACCCTGATCCAAAACTTGCCAAAGCACAACAGCAGCCTCCTAACTGGTTGTCTGCCTTCCACTCTTGCTTCCCTACATTCCATGTTCTATACATAGAGTGACCTTTATGAAATGTATATCAAATCATGTGTCTTAAAATCCTCAGTGGCTTCTAATCACACCTAAATTCCAAACTCATCATCAAGCTGGCTTTCAATGCCCTATTCATCTAGCCCTTCCTTAACTGGTCTCTCACCAGTTTCCTCCCCACCCACTGATTCTCTAGGCACAAGGACCATCTTCCATTCCTTAAATGTCATGACACTATATTTGCCTCCAGACTTCTACACAGCTATTCTTGCCTGGAAAGTCAATTCCCCTGAACCTTGGCTTGAATGACTTCACCTGATCAGTAGATATCAACTTAAATACCACAACTTCAGAAGACCCCTTCCCCACCTAACTAACTGCTAACTAACCACCTGCTAACTCAATAACGTACTTCAGCTCTCTGCATAACAACTTACCACTATCACTGGGTACTGTTTACTCATTTATTCTGTGTCTTTCACCAGAATGTTAGTTTCCTTAGAGCAAAGACCATATCCATGTTCAATAAATATTTATAGAACAAATGGCTAAAAATACAGTGGTAACCAAGTTTTCTCATAATGAGTATGTATGCATGTCATCTATCTGGTGGTATCATCAATAACTATGCTACAGTGTTGCATGATTGTTGTTTTTTTCCTATCAACTTTCAGATACACTATATAGTTACATTAATTATTCCCACTCCAGCTGAACACCATAAGGGGACAGGGTGGGGATAGAAATTAATTCCAAAGGGTACATTTTGTGACTGAAGGCAAATTACTTAGCTCTAAGCAAGTAATCTCATCTTTCTAAGCCTACATTTCTACCTTTGAGAAATGAGAGATGAGGACCTGATCTACTGTTCTTGATAGTCCATGCATTTCAAAAACATCCTCTGCTCAAGAGAGCACCAGATTCTTAAAAGGGTGCAGATGGCCTCCTCTCTCTCCCCCAAGGTTTCTTCCAGCTTTGAAATTCTAACCGAGTCAAAAGTATTAACACACAAAAATATCAGGGGCACATTACATCAATATTTCAGTATGGTCACTATAATTCTCTTGCAGACATCATTCGAGGAATTGACTTTGGTCTAAATAGACTAATAAAATTTAGAATCTGGTTATTACTGCAGATCAGGAGTTTACCTTTAAATAAAATAGATAAAAATGGCATCCATCAAAGATCAATATATTAAAATCCCAATCATCAAAAACAACTGAAATTATTCATAAGGGCTCAGAACAAAACCTTTATTTTTAGCTGCTTACCCTAATGAGAGGATTTTTTATGTTAATGTATTATTAATGTAGGTAGTGAACTTAAATAATTAATGGAAATTGGTTATTACAGGAATCCTGTACCCTAAGACAAAAGCAATGGGTAGAATCTTAAAATCTGAAGATAACATCAGGTCAAATTTCTAGGTTATCATATCCATTATCATACTGTCAAGACCAATCTGTCTACTTTAGAGAGGTAAAATACAAAATCAAAGAAAACTAGTATGGACTTTAAATAAAGTTCCACCTTAAACAGTGGCAGAAGTGGAGATCAAAACTGTTTCTGTTTTTTGACTTTTTATTTGTTTTGGCTGGATCAGGTCTTAGTTGCAGCATGCAGGGTCTTTTGTTGAGGCATGTGAGACCTCGTTCCTGGACCAGGGCTCGAACCTGCATCCCTTGCCCTGGAAGGATTCTTAACCACTGGACTACCAGGGCAGTCCCCAAATCAAGACTGTTTTGATGTTGATATTTAATTCAACAAATGTTAGCTGATCAACTTGGACATGATCTGAAGATCCAAAAATGACTAAGATGTTCTGCCTGCTCTTGAAGAGTACAGTTTACCTTTACCGCCCAGTGGCACTCTGGGGATGCAGATTCAATCCCTAGTCCGGGAACTAGATCCCACATATCTCAACTCCACTTACTGAGGCTGAAAGGCAAGTGCCATTCCGACCCTTAACACACATTCTATCTGTCCCAGTCTCCACCACCTGTGGGCTGGAACTGATGCTGAGGCCAATCCTACCAGACACCTTTAGGAAAGGACTGCTAGAAATAAAAGGACTGCTAGAAATTCTAAGTCATTTTTATTAATATGTTAGATGAACTCATATTGTGTAGTCCTGCTGTGTTCCACTTCAAAGCAACTGGAGGAGAACAATTACTAATTAGGCCACCTTATCTACTCCAGTGTATAAAATCATGACAACTCATTATGGCTTAGAGTCCACCATAAAACTTTGAAATTTAAAAAAAGAACCATCAACTACATATTCCTTTTTATTTAGATCTTATTTAAAATGGAAACAAATTTCAAGAAATATGTGATTGGAAATGAAAAAGCCAGTATTATCCTGAATCAGAGGGATAAACTTATGAAACAAAAGGGTAAGAATATGTAGTGAGAAATTTGTTTAAATGCTCTGGAACCAAAGCTCATTTTGACAAAGCCTGTTCTGTTACAGGAGGGCTTGGAGAGGCTCAGGTAGCACCCACTGGACCAAAGCTAAAGCAGAAGGTCACCATCAGATAAGGGTCTTTAGCTGATGGTGCTGAGCCTATTGTTAGTAAGGGAAGGGCTACATCATTAGGACCCTTTTGGTCAGATCAACCTAGGAACCTTGGTGGAACATAGTCCTAAAAAGCCACAGCAATACCAGGAAACCTCCAACAGAGGGAAAATGGAGATGCCACCTAGCTGACGAAATCTAAGTCCTTGATTGCTCCCCTAGGATCCAATATTATTTTACCTAAAGATGTATCAGTAAGCACACTTATCTCACCTTCAAGTGTTAACTGTATTATTTTAAGCTCAGGTTAAGAATAATGCTTTTAAACTCCTTTAAATTTAGTTGTTAGCACCATAATAAATAAGCAATTACCACGCAAGCAGGACTAAGATTTTTAAAAGTTTAAAAAAAAAATCACTTACCCCTTCACCAAGCTCTAAAAGCGGGACAGGTTTACATTTGCAACTTGAAACAACTATTTTGTCACCACTGGAAGATGCTGTCACTAGAAAGTTATCTAAATCAAGAGTTATGGAACATCAAACAATCCAAGAGCAGCTCTAGCACTCGACTATCACCATAAAGAAATGTGATGATAAAAGCAAGCACACTAAACTAAGAAGACAAACAATGAACATAGTTGATACATTAGCTTTCAAAACTGGCTCAGATTACTAATTACTAAGACTAATTCTCTTTACTACTGCAGGGAAGAACTATCCTTTTTGACTTTGCTATCACTTGAAAGCTATTTAACCTGTGTGAAATACTACCCCATTTTCAAAGAGTAGGCCAGAAGGTCTAATTTTATCCTTCAAGAATGAGAGCATGATAAAAGCAACATCAAGCAAATACCAATCAGCCTTTTCTTCTACACATATGGTTTAAGATAATTATTTAGTAATGCAGTGCTTGATACCAGTTTAAGCTAGGAAGCAAATGTCCATATTAGTCTCCTATTTTTCCACTAAAAAATAAAGCCTGATATTTCCTGGAATGGAATGGACTGGAATGCTTATGATAGAGAATTTCAATTTTTAATGTATTAAGAATATTATAGTGTATGTAGCAAATATAAGTAAGTGCGATTACACAGCACCTATGAGTTTTACTTTAACTTTATTTCCGCTCAATTAAATTTAAATTATTTAAAATACAATTTTAAATTATTAAAATAAGAATTATTTAAAATTTGATTTAATAATTTAAAATTAAATTTACCTTATTTCACATAAATAAGTGAAATAATCAGTAAACACAAAATAATGTAAGTATTTTTACATGACTAAACACAATAATACAACCAAGAACAAGAGCCTGATTTTGAGAGTCAAAACAAAATATCAGAAGTTTAAACATACACTTTTAACAAGCAAAGTCCAAACTGCATTACTTTAAGTGATTTGTAGAACATTCAGCTATTTTGTGAACAGACCATGGACTGTAATTTTATCATGACATATGATTCAAACAAAATCACTTCCACCTATCTAGATTTTACAATATTGAGAAAAATAAATCATTTTCCCTTTCCTTGGCTTCTTCCTATGTTTACTGTTACTCTTCTTTATAGAATATATTAAAGAAAGGACTGAAAGAAGATACTACAAAAGTATACTCAAGTTACTCCACTTATTTCTCATATAGTTTTAGAAGTCTTAAGAAAGTGAGGAGTGTTACCTGGAGGGCCAAAAAAATAATAAACTGATTTAAAAAAAAAAAGAAAACTGATCTTCATGGCTGCTGCTGCTGCTGCTGCTGCTAAGTCACTTCAGTCGTGTCCGACTCTGTGCGACCCCGTAGACGGCAGCCCACCAGGCTCCCCTGTCCCTGGGATTCTCCAGGCAAGAACACTGGAGTGGTTGCCATTTTCTTCTCCAATGCATGAAAGTGAAAAGTGAAAGTGAAGTCACTCAGTCATGTCTGACTCTTCATGACCCCATGGACTGCAGCCCACCAGGCTCCTCGGTTCATGGGATTTTCCAGGCAAGAGTACTGGAGTGGGGTGCCATCACCTTCTCCCGATCTTCATGGTATCTCACCATTAACTCTGTCCTTGGAATCCATGCTAAGCGGTCCCCAAATATCTGAGTCTGGGAATCCCTTGGTCTTCAGTAACTAACCTCTAAGGAAGGTATCAAAGCCTCAATAGGAATAAAACTATACAAAGGTTTCCAGTGCACATGTACTTATACAAGAAAACTACAGAAATAAAACCAGTTTCCAAAACCCAAAGGACACCATCACATTGTCATAGTCACAGCAATTTTGTTGCTAGACCTTTAAGTGGTTTATCAGTAAATGCCAACTCCTGATAAAACTCCTTGGAATAAAAAATAATCACTAAGAATTGGTACTTTTATGCAGTAAGTAAGGGAAAATTAAGCTCTAAACATAATAAAAATCTAATAATAGAAGCAACATCACATATTTGTCACTCTCTTTAAACATTTCCCCCCACTATAGATCTGCAGAGGGCTTCAAAAACACAGTCCCCTCACATGAGTTTGATTAACAGGGAGCCAAAGTAACTTACTTTGCTACTTTAATACAAAATCAAGGAATGATAAGAGGAAAGTTTAATTCAATAAGAAAACTTGTCATTTTTGTTATATATATTTACAAGAATAATTAGACTGGGCATGAAAACTTTCTAATGTTTTTGTTCATGAATCATTCATATTTTAAAGCTTTGATATTTTTACTTTCATCAAGAAGCCGAATATTACTACTTTGATACTGATAAGATCAGACACATGTTCAAGCTTAATCTGTTGTTTAAGAAACACTGTATGAGTTCCACAAAAGAATGGTTATCTCTACCATACCAAGAATACAGAACATTTTCATACAAAAGGTGGTAACAGTACTTTGTTTCCAGCAATGGTTCTCAACTGAGGATGATTCTGGCCCCTCACAGAATTGATATGTGGCAATTCTGAAGATGCCTCGCAGCTGTCACCACTGGGGCTACTGGTATCTCATTGGTAGTGGTCAAGAAGGCTTCTAACCATCCTACAACACACAGGGCAGCCTCCATGACAAAACATTATCTGGCCCAAAATGTTAGTAGTGAGATATTGAGAAATCCCTATTTATGAGTTCATTTTATCCACCAGGAACTTCCCTGGTAGTCCAGTGGTTAAGGGTCTGCCTTGCAGTGGAAGGGACATTGGTTTGATTCCTGGTCAGGGAACTAAGATCCAACATGCCACTGGGGAGCACTACAAATAAAGAGCCTGCAGAGAGCCTGCACACCGCAATAAAAGACCACACGTGACTCAACTAAAACTCAGAGAAGCCAAATAAATGAACTTGGGCTTCCCAAGTGGCGCTAGTGGTAAAGAAACTGCCTGCCAATGCCAGAGACCTAAGAGATGTGGTTTCAATCCCATGGTTGGGAAGATTCCCTGGAGGAGGGCATAGCAACCCACACGAGTATTCTTGCCTGAAGAATCCCATGGACAGAGCAACCTGGTGGGCTACACTGCGTAGGGTCACAAAGAGTTGGACAAAATTGAAGCGACCTAGTACACAGAATTTACTAAGACAGGAAGGATAGGAATCAGAAACATAAAAACCTTAGGAAAATTCAATAAAGATAATTTATCTTTTTGGGAAACAAGACTATTTTCAACACAGATACAATGGAAGAGAAATACAGGAAATACCTCAGTAACATGGAAATGTTCTACAATTTTTATCTCCTCCCTCAACTTTTGCTTTTGTCTTCAAGTTCTGTCTTGAATTTCCCAACTAGATCCACAAATACGCAAATGGAGAAGGCAATGGCACCCCATTCCAGTACTCTTGCCTGGAAAATCCCATGGACGGAGGAGCCTGGTAGGCTGCAGTCCATGGGGCCGCTAAGAGTCGGACACGACTGAGCGACTTTACTTTCACTTTTCACGTTCATGCAGTGGAGAAGAAAATGGCAACCCACTTCAGTGTTCTTGCCTAGAGAATCCTAGGGACAGGGGAGCCTGGTGGGCTGCTGTCTATGGGGTCACACAGAGTCAGACATGACTGAGGTGACTTAGCAGCAGATGCAAAACATCATTCCAGAACTTTCAGGATTATTTCCACCATTACCTACCTTATTCCATTTAATTCAATAATGAACTGTTGACACAAAACTCTATGGTCTGCATCTAGTAGCTAACATATATTTTTAATACCAGTGCTGTTAAATGTAGTGGGTTGCAAATAAATTTTTTTAATGAAATCAATGGAGAATATCAGTTTTCAATCACATGATATGTCATTGTTTAGTCACTAAGTCATATCTGAATCTTTGCAACCCCATGGACTATAGCCTGCCTGGTTCCTCTGTCCATGGGATTTCCCAAGCAAGAATACTGAAGTGGGTTGCCATTTCCTTCTCCAATGGATCTTCCTGATCCAGGCATTGAACCCATATTTCCTGCGTGGCAGGTAGATTCTTTAATACTGAGCCACCCGGAAAGCCCCTATCATATGACATATTGTTTATTAAATTCCTATTTCATTTTATCTTTCACAGCTATGCCAAATATATTTCTCATTATGGATCACACAAAAAAGTTTCACTGCTACTGGATGTTTAACATAGTGGCTATTTTTGTTTTTTTTAAAAAAGGATACTATTGCTGCTCCAACACACTGAGCTGATAGCATGTGGTGCGGTGTGTGGGTTGAATTTATCCACCAGTGTCATAGATGAAGCATCCCATATTTTAACATCATCTCCCGATGAAGCAAATCTGAGGTTTTCCTGCATGACTGCACCTACAAATTGTTTAAAACAACATGCTTTAAAAACAATTAATAGGTTTAAAACAAACAAAAAAAAAGAGTTAAAATGAGGCATCTTATCCAAAACAAGTGGCTCCACACTTTCACTTGTGTCCCAGAGACTGCGCTCACCACAAAGATGAGTTACTGGATGGATCTTCCTAAAATGTAAACTGGATCATAGTCTTAGCTGACCTTCCCAATGGCTCTCCACAGCAGTTGCAATGAAATGTAGCCTCCTTAGTGTGGAGAGTTTCATAAATTGGCCTGATGTAACTTTCCTTTCTTCCCTGGGGCCACCAAACACACTGGCCTTCTTTCTCACCTCCAAGTGTTTCTGTTACCTCGTCTGCCAGGAATGACCTTTCCCAATTTCCCAGGGTCGTCTCCTTCACATCATCCCAGTCTTAGCTCATGTTTCTTCCTCAGAAAGGCCTTCCCTGACCACCATGGCTAAACCCATTGTTCTAGACCCCATTCTCCTGTTCCACTTTTTCATGGCCCTTCCTGCTATCTGCAATTCTTATTCTCATAACATCTGTGGCCCTTGACTTGACCAAAACTGTCTTGTCTTGTTAATTACTGGTCATCAAACATTCCTGGCACACAGTTGGTATTCAACAAATAACTGTTGGTTAGGTAAATGCCTCATCTTGAAAAAAAAAAGATATGATAAACTCTAGCACTCCTGCAGGTTAGAATCCCACCACTGCAGGTCTTCCAAATAACTCTAAAATTAGCAAATACAACCTGAGAAGATGTCACTAAGTCCCTATACCAACACCTGATCCACAATGCCTTCGCTTGTATTATCTATTCACAGTTCGAATCCATAATTCCTACAAAGTGATTTCACAAACCCAGGCCGTCTAGAAGACAAAACACACATAGTAGTGCATGATGGGTAAGAAAAAAAGGTCAAAAACAGCCTGGGAGAAAGGGGAAGGGAAGGGAAGGGTCTAAAAATACACCTTCACATCTTCCTGGTGTGGACAGTGTCAAGAGAGTGGCAGAGCATAAGTGATGTCACAGGTTCCCAAGTCATCAACAAAACATCACATTTGTAAGGATATTTCAGAGGACAATTTAGAGACATAGTAAAATACAGGGCTCTTTCAACTCTCAAGAGACAGAAATTTTAATGTGTTTATAATGAGGCTGAAATTTCGTTAACTAGAAAAGTCACTTAAGTGATTCACTCTGCTTCATTCAGCAGATAAAAACTGTTCTACTAAGAGCCCTTAGTCACCTGTTGAAATGTAGACACAGTGTTTGGATTTGGTGGCTTAACATGTTATAACTTATGCCCTTTGGATTCCTCCTCAACAACAATGAAATGCTGGAAAAGCATCTGTAAACCCAGGAAACAACATTGAAAGATGTCTTTACTGTAATCTTAGACCACACCTGTTGAGCGGTGTGATGTAGCGGAAAGATCACTTTAGTCCTGGCTCAGATGACCTGCCCCTGAGTTAGGTGACAGTCAGTTTGGCCGAGTCACTCAATGTCTGTTTGCTCCTCTCAAAGGAGAGCGGGGAAAGGCCCATCAACCAGTGTTCTGAGAACTGAGCACACTTAAGGGCGCGGCATATTAGCCGCAGAAAGAGGCTCCCATCAAAAGTGAGCTGTCAGGACACACGACCGTAACACCATCAGCCTCGCGGCTACAAGAAACAACTCACTACACTGAACTTAAGCAAAAGCTCTCCAACTTTCTTTCACCCAAAATGCATTTTACTCGCAGGAGTCTTGCTCAACTGGAGTTACCTTGTTAAATGCATTCGAGCGCCTGCTAAACGAGTCGAATTTGAGAGGTTTACAAAACGGTAACGGGACTGCTAGCAAGCGCAAACTTTCCGGAGTCGGTGCAGCCCCCGGAGCCGCCCCCGACCTGCCCCAGTCGACCCGGGCCA
>NW_011494634.1:2051333-2065870 GCF_000754665.1 Bison bison bison | reverse complement strand
CCGCCCCCTGAGGTGATCGGAGGGCGGGTGGGGAACCAGGAGAGGGCAAGTACGCGGCGGGCGGCGGGCCCTACCCCGGAACCTCCGGAACCTCACCTCTCAGCCGCCATACACCGGGGGCCTCGGCGCGGCCCGCTCCGGCGCTAGGCTTCCGGCTCCCGCCTGAACTGTTAAACTTCGGCGGCCGGAAGTCCCGCCTCTGAGTGGCGTCACCAGGAGAGGCGCTTCCCCAAGGAGGAGCTCAAGTTGACAAAGCAGAGCCAGGGACAGTGCTGGGCCTGGGTTCGAGTTCTGATCCAAGCGCCTGGGACGGAAGGGCGGCAACTGAGGGCCTGGGCGGCTCCTCTCTGCTCCAGGGAGGCGCTGGTGCCGCTGGCTGCTTCCCTTTTGTCATCCATTTGTTCGCTGACTGCCTCTTGCATGCCAGGCCCGTTGCTAGACTGGGTTTACAGTGCTGAGTTTAGCCTGGGAATACAGGGGTTGGGTCAGCGCTCTTGGTCTCTAGCCAGGTGGAGCTACAATCCTGTATAAGGGGCAGACGATCATAAATAATTACATACTTAAATGAAAAGCGGAAACTCTTGAGAGTTGCCTCAGAGAAAAGGTATAAAATGTATGAAAGGGAAATGAACATGGATGTGAGTTTGGGAAAGGCTTCCCGGAAGAGGAAACCATGGAGAGCCAAGAATACCCGATGCAATTTACAAACCAGGAGACACGATGAGAAAAGCTAAGAAATAATGGAAAGCATAAGTGTCTTCAGATATCAGACTTCAAAACCTGTGATTTTTTTTTTCCAAATCGTGCTCTTGGGTCAGGAACATTCCCATCTAGTTGGGAATTTTTTGGAAGGAGATGCTTCTCAGAGTGGAAAAAGGAGTAGGTGAATTGAGCTTTCATATGCTCTTTATACCAGGGCCCTTTTGTTTTTAAAGCTCTACTGACAATTTTTGCCGAGAGTCCTTATAAAATATAGGGCATTTCTTCTACAAACAGTGTTATTATTCTTTCAGCACAAGTACATACTTGGATTGTGTTTCTGAACTAGGTACATAAGCCCTGGTTATTTGCACCAATATTGCAAATAACTGGAAAACTAATAAGTGTGGAGAAAACACTTTTTCAGAGCAGAAATTGAAGTCCTAAAAAAGCTGTAAAGATTGATAGGGAGCCTCAAAACGAAAAAGATAGGGAGCAGGAACTGCCTTAATTGTAGTGTACAGTTCTTGAGGTTATTAAATCAATTTTGAAAGGGATGGGAGCCAGAAAGTTGGGAGATAAAATAGGGTAAGAGTAGAGACAGGAAGGATAAGGGCAAATAGAAGAAAGAAAAGACAGCTAAATCTCTGAAAATGAAGACAGAAAAGTGAAGATTAGAATATATGAAACAATAATGATACATTAATATATAACATTGATACAATGACATATATAATAATATTTATGGAGCACACACTTCGCTAAACTCTATATGTCTGTATATGCATAAAGTATATATATATATGTGTGTGTTATATAGTATAGTGTGTATAAAGTGTATATATGTGTGTGTGTGTGTGTGTGTGTTATTATAGATTTAAGGCAGGAGGTGAAGGGGACGACAGAGGATGAGATGGTTGGATGGTATCACCAACTCGATGGGCATGAGTTTGAGCAAGCTCCAGGAGTTGGTGATGGACAGGGAAGCCTGGCATGCTGCAGTCCATGCCATCGCAAAGAGTTGGACACGGCTGAGCAACTGAACTACTGAAACTCTTAGCATGATGCTCTTTATAATATACAAATCTGATCATATGACTACTTAAAACCTTTAGAATAAAGTCTAAACTCCTTTGCAGGTGGTGCTAGTAGTAAAGTGTCCACCTGCCAGTGCAGGCGATAAAAGAGATTCGGTTCGATCCCTGGTTCAGGAAGATCCTCTCGAGGAGGAAATGGCAACCCACTCCAGTATTCTTGCCTGGAAAATTCCTTGGACAGAGGAGCCTGGTGGGCTACAGTCCATGAGGTCGCAAAGAGTCGGACACGACCGAGCGACTGAGCACTAGGCCCTTCACTGCCTCATGCTGTTGTTTGCGGCTCCTCTCTGACTATCTGTTCAGCCTTACTGATCACATATGCTATGCATCACTTGTCCAGCCTTTGCCCTTGGAGAGGGCGTGTTAAAACACGTCCCTCTGCCTCTCTCCAATTTGATCAAGTGGCAAAGACTGAGAAACTGTCCTCCCCTGCTGGCTTCTACCATGGCATGCTGGGCCTACCCTCATGGACTATAAATCATGTGTTCGTCTACTCATTGACCCCCTGGACTAGACTCAAAGCTCACAGTGGCTGCATAGGAAAAATATTTCTTTGTGTTCCCAGTTCCTAGCATGATGCCTGACACAAAGGAGTTGTTTAATAAATGTTTGATAAATGAACGAATGAATGCATAAATCTGTTTTTCAGAACCCTGTTTTTAAATTTTACCAGTAAAGTGGAAAATGGACTGCTGGTAGGGAGTCTGAGAGCATGCCGACTAGTTAAGAGCTAATTGACATATTCCAGACAAGATGAAGAGGACCTGGACTCAGGCAGAAGCAATGGGAATGGAAATAAGGAGTCAGAATCAAGAGACTTTTGTTCCAAAAAACAAAAGATATTTTATGAGCAAATGCAATTGATTGAGCGCTATGTACTTTCTGAAGGATGGCTCCAGTGTTTTAAATTTAGACAAAAAGCTGGAAAGCCAGCCATACCCTGTGAGAAGCAATCAATCAACAAACTTCATGAAAGTGAGAAGAGGTGACTGAAGTCGACAAACAGGTTAGCAAGGCACACAGAGTCTCTGATACAGAAATAAAAGAGAGTGTTTTAACTGCCGAAGAATCAAGAGACTGACAAGGAGAGTGAGGATGTTAGTGCAGAGGATGTAATAACTGGAAAAGTTTGCTTCAGCCCTTAATGTAGTAATAAAATTTGCAGACAGCTTACAATACCACACTAACTGTGAAGATATACATTATACAAGCTGCCTTCCATTTTGATGAGGGGGTATAAAAAATAAGCAAATGTATTTCTGGGATTTATTGGGGGAAAATAACTAACTTCCAGGGCATGTCATAGGATCAGGGCAGCCTCATCCCAGTTAACACTTGACATCTTCAGAGCCGTAACATGAAGTTAGCACCTACAACATCCCTAAACAAAAAGGTGCTGTTATAGTATCTGTGCTACTAGTCCAAGAGTGGAGAAAGGAGATGAATGGATATTTCTTAGGCATCTACTGTGTGCGGGACACCATGGTTTATCAGCTCTATTTTTAAAAAATTAACCTAAGTTGTTAAGCTGTCATAACTGACTTTGGGAAATTCTTCTTGAGCTTTTTGTGAAAAAAAAAGAAAATGTGTAATTGTATTTTTTTCTGAATAGGTAATGAATACATATTGTAAAGACATTGACTAATGAGTGCAAAGAGGTAGAGTTAAAAATAAATCTTCCTCTACCCCTGATACTGAGCCACAATTACCTTCGTTTAGGACAGTTGTTGTTCAGTCGCAAACTGGTGTCCAACTCTTTGTGACCCCGTGGAGTGCAGAATGCCAGGCTTCTCTGTCTTTCACTATCTCTCAGAGATTGCTCAAATTCCTGTCCATTGAGTTGGTGATGCCATCCAACCATCTCATCCTCTGTCACCCCCTTCTCTTCCTGTCCTCAATCTTTCCCAGCACTAGGGGCTTTTCCAGTGAGTTGACTCTTTACATCAGGTGGCCAGAGTATTGGAGCTTCAGCTTCAGCATCAGTCCTTCCAAAGAATATTCAGGACTGATTTCCTTTAGGACTGACTGGTTTGATCTCCTTGCTGTCCAACCAAGGGACTCTCTAAACTCTTCTCCAGCACCACAATTTGAAAGCATCAATTCCTCGGTGCTTAGCCTCCTTATGGTCCAACTCTCACATCCATACATGACTACTGGCAAAAACCATAGCCTTGACTACTGACAAAAACCATACGGATCTTTGTCAGCAAAGTGATATCTTTGCTTTTTAATATGCTTTCTAGCTTTATCATAGCTTTTCTTCCAAGGAGTAAGCGTCTTCTAATTTCTTGGATGTAGTTACCATCTGCAGCAATTTTGGAGCCCAAGAAAATAAAATCTGTCACTGTTTCCACTTTTTCCCCATCTATTTGCCATGAAGTGATAGGACCTGATGCCGAGATCTTAGTTTTTGAATGTTGAGTTTTAAGCCAGCTTTTTTACTCTCCTCTTTTACCATCAAAAGGCTCTTTAGTTCCTCTTTACTCTCTGCCATTAGAGTGGTATCATCTGCATATCTGAGATTGTTGATTTTCTCCTGGCAGTCTTGATTCCAGCTTGTGATTCATCCAGCCTAGTATTTTGTATGATATACTCTGCATATAAGTTAAATAAGCAGGGTGACAATATACAGTCTTGACATACTCCTTTCCCAATTTTGAACCAGTCCGTTGTTCCATGTCCAGTTCTAACTGTTGCTACTTGGCTTGGTATATGCAGGCCTCTCAGGTTTCTTTAGGACAATAACTAGAAATAATTTCTTCCAGGAATATTCTATGCATATGGCTAATTTTATATAATTTTTTCCAAATTTCTTCAGTGTACACGGAACACAAACATTAACTTCCTATATCTGTTTTGTGCTTTATTTTGTAACTTTATCTTGGAGAGTTACCCATCTTAGTACTTATTAGTCTCATTCCTTTTCCTGGCCACATGATATTCCACTCTGTGGATGTATCATATTTTATTTAGTGAAGCCTCTGTTAGTGAATACTAAAGATGTTTCCAGATATTCTTTATGCATACATAGTTTCTCATACATGCAAGTAGAACAATATATGTTCCACTATTCATAAGTGAGCAACATACAAAATTTCAAATGTGCTAGTAGTTAAAACAGACATTTAAAATTGTTCTTATTAATGTATTATATTTAATGCACTATTGTCATTTCAACATATGGTTGTTGTTTTTCAGTCTCTCAGTCATGTCCAACTCTTTGCAATCCCATAGACTGCAGAATGCCAGACCCCTCTGTCCTCCACTGTCTCCTGGTGTTTACTCAAATTTATGTCCATTAAGTCAGTGATTCTATCTAACCATCTCATCCTCTGCCACCTGCTCCTCCTTTTGCCTTCAATCTTTCCCAGAATCAGGGTCTTTTCCAATGAGTTGACTCATTGCATCAGGTGGCCAAAGTATTGGATTTTCAGCTTCAGCATCAGTCCTTCCAGTGAATATTCAGGATTGATTTCCTTTAGGATTGACTGGTTTGATCTCCTTGCAGTCCAAGGGACTCTCAAGAGCCTTCTCCAGCACCACAGTTCTAAAGCATCAGTTTTTGGTGCTCAGCCTTCTTATGGTCCAACTCTCACATCTTTACATGACTACTAGAAAAACCATAGCTTTGACTATATGGATCTTTGTAAGTCATTATAAAAAAATTAATAATGAGATATTTTACATTTTTTCTTTGTACTAAGTCTTTGGAATTCAGTGTGTATTTTATACATAATGTACATCTCAATTCAGATGAGCCACCTTTCAAGTGCTCAGTAATGAGATGTTGCCACAGGGTACTGTATTGGATAGCATAGATACATACATCCCCAGAAATGGAATTGCTCAGAAGAGTATGTGCATAAATTTTATGGTCATTGCCAAATTGTCTTTCAAAGAAGTTGTACCTGTGTACATTCCCCTCAGGTAAGAAACAGTATATCACTGAGTTTTAATTTGCATTTGCTTTATTACACATGAGGTTGAGTATCTCTTTACATGTTTAAAAGCTATTTATATTTCCTTTTCTGTGGATTATTTTTGAGACCTATGTCTGTATTTTTTTCCTACTGGGTTGGTCTTTTTCCTTATTGATGTATGAATTAAAACAATCCCTTTATGTGTCATAAATGTTGCAAACAGTTACCCTCTTTGGCTTTGGTTGTGGTATTTTTTTGCCACATAAAAATGTTTACATTTTATGCAATCAAAATATCACTATTTACAGTTTCTGAATTTTCTCATGCTTATAGAAGTCTTCTTCTCTCTAAGATTCTTTCCAAAACCTTTTCCATGACCTCTTCTAATCCTCACAACAAATTTATGAAACTAGTGTCATTATTTCCATTTTACATAGGAGAGGATGGATGCTTAGAGAAATGTTTATAGTAGATTGTGTAAAGATACCCATTTAATAAACAACAAAGTTAGTATTAAAATCTATCTGCCTCTAAAGGCTATGCTTACTCTTTTGATTAGCCTGTAAAGATCAATATAATCTGTGTTAGATGTCTTACTATTGTCCACTTCTTTTAAGTTCTAGTGCTATATTAAATATATCATTATTATCAATAACTAGAACATCACGACAATCTAACACCAGATACCCACAAAATTCCAGATACATAGAAACTAGCAGTTTAGACATTCCTGTGGTGTGAGAATTACTTGTCAATCTTGGGTGAAAGAAATCAAGAATAATCAACTGGAGGGCAGGACTTGGGGAGAAGAGCACATGCGGATGTGGGATCTGATCCTTGTTACAAGGGTGAGATAGAAACTGGTCATGGATAGAAAACAACAAGTTAAGAATTCAGAGATTTAACAAAAAATATTCAAGGGTTCAGTTTGAGGGTGCTGAAAGGGAGAACAAATAACAAACTTCAGTGAGACTACAAATTGTCTTGACTTTCAGACCAAAGAGCTTGGATATTTTCAAATCAGTAGTTCAAGTCATTGATAGATTTCGAGAAAGGTAGTGATATTATTGGAGTTATGCTTCAGAAAGATTAGTCTGGATGAATGTGTAAGAGCTACTGGAGGAGGGAGAGAGAGAAGGATAAAGAGGAGAGGAGGTCATTAGGGTCTTGGAGAGAAAAATCAATCTATCTCATTATTGGATTACATGATTGTGCTGTATGCCTCTAACCTGCCCTTTTCACCAGATTTTATTCCAAATGACAAATTAGGTTTTTTCAAAATTCAAATTAGCCCTTAAAAGACATGGATTTTTACCCCTTCAAGCCAGAGGCAAATTCAAAAGAGAATTTTCAAAACTGTCTTGTGCAGTAACATCACTGCTAAGATAAATGTACAGACTCCCAAAAGGAACACCTTGAAAAACTTTCTAGTGTTTTTATTTATTTACTTTTAAATCCTGTAACCTTATAATCTTCTCTCATGCCAAAACTTCAATTACCATAAAGGAGTGAAAAGCCTGCCTCTCTTATGTGTGACTTTTAGGGAATACATATATCTTAATCCATATGTTCAATTAATAGGCAAGCATTTTCAAAATGAAGCGCAGTCTATGAGAATGTGTCTTAGTTTTTGAATCAATATCTGTGACAGCTGAGTCTGAAAAGCTGACTGGGTTTCAACTGCAAACTGGCTTCCACCAGCATCATTCAACAGATTGTAGACATCTGTTGTTTTTAGTTACCCTCCATTCCTACCCTAGATTCTGGGAACAGCATATTTTCCTCCTCTTTCTTTTGGATCTATTCCTCCTTCCTCAAATCACATGATTTTGGTGGAGTAACCATTCTCAGTATCTTCCCCTTACCTTAAGGGTAGGCTCATGATCCCGGCTGTCTTGACCAATCAGAGTTCTTTCTAGCAAGTTGTATGTTCTGAAATAGAAAAAGAGACATTTCCACTCTCCTCTGGATTTACAGGGCTGAGAAAATACAAGCCCTGAGCCACCTACGGTTTGTCCCCCTCCATGGACAGGATGTTTGTGTGCAGTAGAAGAGAGTGAGACCAAACAGGAAGGACAGACTTGTAATGGTATGGGAGACTTGTAATGGGTTATGGTAGAGATAGGGAGAAAACAGTATTAATATTAATTAAGACTCTGGATTCTCCCTTCTCCTTCCCATTAACATGAACCAATAAATTCCTTAAGCTGATTTGAGTTTCTAGTGCTTGTGATCAAAGAGACTCAATTACTGTTCTCACACATTAGTTCCAATATATGCAGTCTGACTTCACAGTCTTTACCTCATTCAATCTCTTTGAAGTACGTATCTTCATTAGCTCTGTTCTCTTTCTTCCCCAGCTTTTATCCCACCTCTCTAGCCCCTCCATCATGGTCTCTTTCTTTGCCCTCTGGATTTTCATGCTATGCCTTTCTTCCTGTGAAATAGCATTAAAACTCATGGCTTCAAAAACCATTTGTACTCTAGTCACTATATATCAGATATCCCATGAGCATCTAAAATCCAAAGGGGCTGAAGAAACTCTATTTTTTTTGACACCAAATCTGCTCCTCTTCCTGCTATGTTCTGCATCTCAACCAGTTAACTCATCACCCATCCAAAGGGCCAAACTATATCCCCAAGAATCATTGTTAGAATCATCCTCCCCTATCTTCTCTCTCCCTCCACATTCTATCAATCATATGATCATATAGATATCACTTTCTGTGTATCCTTCAAATTAGTGCCTTAACAATCCCCTGTGCTGTACTGTGTTTAGTTGTTCAGTCATGTCTGACTCTTTGTAACCCCATGGACTAGCCCACCAGGCTCCTCTGTCCATGGGGATTCTCCAGGCAAGAATACTGGAGTGGGTTGCCATGCCCTCCTCCAGGGAATCTTCCCAACCCAGGAATTGAACCGGGGTCTCCTGCATTGCAGGTGGATTCTTTACCAGCTGAGCTACTAGGGGAGTCCTAACAATCCCCTACTTTAGTCTGGGATATCACTGCTGTGGGAAATATCAGCAACCTCAGATATGCAGATGAAACCACTCTAATAGCAGAAAAGTGAAGAGGAACTAAAGAGCTTCTTGATGAGGATAAAAGAGGAGACTGAAAAAGTAGGCTTAAAACTCAACATTCAAAAAACTAAGATCATGGCATTCGGTCTCATCACTTCATGGCAAATAGTTGTGGAAACAGTGACAGATTTTATTTTCTTGGGCTCCAAAATCACTGCAGATGGTTGACTGCAGCCATGAAATTAAAAGACACTTGCTCCTTTGAAGGAAAGCTATGACAAATCTAGACAGCATATTATAAAGGAGAGGCATCACTTTGCAGACAAAGCTCTGTAGGGTCAAAGCTATGGTTTTTTCAGTAGTCATGTACAGATGTGAGAGGTGGTCCATAAAGAAGGCTGAGCAATGAAGAATGGATGCTTTGAAAATGTGGTGCTGGAGAAGACTCTTGAGAGTCACTTGGACAGCAAGGAGATCAAAACAGTCAATCCTAAAGGAAATCAACCCTGAATATTCATTGGAAGGACTGATGGTGAAGCTGAAGCTCCAATATTGTGGCCCCCTGACGCAAAGAGCCATCTCATTGGAAAAGACCCTGATTCTGAGAAGGATTGAAGGCAAAAGGATAAGGGGATAACAAAGGATAAGATAGATAGCATTACCAATTTAATGGACATAAATTTGAGCAACTCTAGGAGATAGTGGAGGACAGAGGAGCCTGGCGTACTGCCAGAGCACATTCCTACAAAGTAAATAGGATTGTTTTACTCTTTTGAACATGCTTCAGGGAGTGACACGCAGAGCTTTTAGGATAAAGTTTTAACTCAGTTCAGTACACACAGCCATTTGTCAGTCAACTAATATTTAACAAATACTTATCATAACCCAAGTGCTACGATAAATGCTATAATTGCAGAAAACAAAAATTAGATTTCTCCTTAAAGAGCTATTTGTTTTGCTTATATTTTGCAAATAAGCTTAAAGTTCTTTGGAGAAAGTCACTAAGCAATGTGATGGAAATTTACAACACACATGCTGTGATTCATGTTTTCTTTACTCTTTTTAATTCCATGCTGCTGCTGCTGCTAAGTCACTTCAGTCGTGTCCGACTCTGTGTGACCCCATAGACAGCAGCCCACCAGGTTCCCCTGTCCCTGGGATTCTCCAGGCAAGAACACTGGAGTGGATTGCCATTTCCTTCTCCAACGCATGAAAGTGAAAAGTGAAAGGGAAGTCACTCAGTCATGTCTGACTCTTCATGACCCCATGGACTGCAGCCTACCAGGCTCCTCCATCCATGGGATTTGCCAGGCAAGAGTACTGGAGTGGATGCCATCGTCTTCTCCCTTTAATTCCACGAACAAGAGACCCCAACCTATGTTGTTTGCTGACTACAGACCCACTCTTACTTCTGGAAAAGATCAAAGGAAGATTAAAGGAAGATTCAATCCAAAGAGTGACTTTTTGCATTTCTTATAGCTAAGGATAGATAACAGCACTCAAGGAAGCTTGAACACCACAGCTCTAAACTCCTACATTTCGATGAAAAGTGCTTTGTCTGATTGTACCTGTGTAAGGTTCACCTTTGGGTCAGATATCTGTCCTATACTTTCTAAACACAAAATAAAAGACACTCTGTATCACTAGGTTTCTAAAAACATGCCACAGGCTTTGATGCCGCATCATGGGGTTGTACTATCTAATTGGTTCTATGCCTGCTTGCCATCTACTCCTACAATAGAGGATACATTAGGTTTGCTTTATGTGTACAGCTTGACTTTGAATAAGAACAGCTGCTCTCATTTTAAACTAAAGAAAAAAACTAGGAATTATATCAGAGGGAACAATCCTTCACCTGATGACCTAATGGATTTTTTTTCTTGAAATTTCCGTTAAGTCCAGACCCATCTTTTGGAAAGAAAAAAGTGCTTCCCGGCTGTTAGTTTGACAACTGGAAATTTTTACTCTGGTTCACCTGGACTTTCATCACTGATTTCAGCTTATGAGGAGGAGGGAGTTGTCCCAGAAACTGTTTTTAAAGACTGACTAATAACGGTCTGAGGGTGACTCATGATGCAGGAAGGTATGCATCAAGCAGATGATTGAAACGAAAAAAAAAGTTGCTTTGATATGTTTTCCTCCCCTTCCTGAAGTATTGACCAGAAAAGGGCTTCTTGGGTACTAGTAAAACTCTATTTCTTTACCTAGATGCTGGTTACTAAGTTCATTTTGAAAAAATTCATTGAGTTATATATTTAGGATTTGTGCAATTTTCTGTATGTATGTTAAATGCAAGGAGATCAAACCAGTCAATTCTAAGGGAAATCAGTCCTGAACATTCATTCATTGGAAAGACAGATGCTGAAGCTGAAACTCCAATACTTTGGCCACCTGATGTGAAGAGCTGACTCATTGGAAAAGATCCTAATGCTGGGGAAGATTGAAGGCAGGAAGAGAAAGGGACTACAGGGGATGAGATGGTTGGGTGGCATCACGACTCAATGGACATGAGTTTGAGTGGGCTTCAGGAGTTGGTGATGGGCAGGGAAGCCTGGCATGTTGCAGTCCATGGAGTCACAAAGAGTCAGACACAACTGAGCAACTGAACTGAACTGAACTCATGTTAAAGGTCAGTAAAGAGTAAACAACAACCCAGAAATGTCCCTTTCCCACCTGGAAAATAGACATACATTCATGTCCCAGGAACACACATGCTTCCTCTTCACGCAAAAGGATCACTTTCTTAAGAGCATCTCTTTTTCTATTAGACTATAACTTCTCTTTCTTTATTAGACTCTAAGTTCCTTGAGAGTAGGCCAAATGTTTTATTTAGTTTGTATTCTATGGGAGCTAGGATAGAGAAGCTACTAGGTAAATATAAACATATACTGCAGGAATGAATAAATAACAAAACTAAAGAAATTAGGAACAGGTATTAATGTCTCAGAATAAGAATACAATGAATTAGTATTCTTTACATTGTAAAAGACAATTGTGGGAGAACTCCCTGGCAGTCCAGTGCCAGGGAATTAGGCACAGAATGGTTAGGACCCTGTGCTCCTACTGCAAGGGGTGCAGGTTCGATCCCTGGTCGGGAAACTAAGATCCCTCAAGTCAATTATGTTCATGATTATCTTAGACATTGGTCATGTTCTACAAAGCAGCTTGAATCTCATAATCCTGGTAAGTATTCTATACAATGTTTAACCAAACCAGTCTATTCCTCAGTTCCTCAATATTACCAGATAAAGTCAGGAAAAATAAGGTTTCTTACTGAGTGACTAACGTTCAAGGGTGTTGTAGCTGCAGTGCTGTAGGGCAAGATGGATAGGCTTAGAATTGGAGTGAGGGATACATCACACAGCACTGCCTCCCTCCCCCATGTTACGATACCTCAATTTATGTCATGAGAAGAATCATTGGTATTAGAGGGATTGGACCTGTCATGTACAATTTACTAGTATTTTTTTTTAACCTTTATCTTGAAAAAAAAAAAAAATCCAGGCTTAGAATATTGAAGAATTAATAGCATACAACAGGCAGACTGTTTTAATATATTTCTAATTAAACATCCTCATTATTGTTTTTACATTAGGTTTTTATTTTTGGACATGCAGCTTGTAAGATCTTAGTTCCCTGACTAGGGATTGAAGCCATGTCCCAGGAGTGAAAGTGCTGAGTCCTAACCACTGGACCACCAGGGAATTCCCATATTAGGGAGGTAGGAAATTCCCATTATTACTTCAGAAAGGCTCTCTGAGGTAATGGATACCAAGGCCATAATTTGAGAAGCAGGGGTGGAATGGTAATATATTAGTTTTGTCTTTCTGCTTGACAAATTTATCCAGAAAACAATGGTTTAACATAATAAATACTTATTATTTCTCATAGCTTCTGTGAGTCAAGAATTTGAGAGCAGTTATGTTGGGCAAATTGAGACTCAAAAAAGATTAGTTGACTAGCCTAAAGTTATTTAGCTAATAAGTAGCAAGGCCAGGATTCCAAACAGGTTTTCTGCCTCTTAATGACCAAGCATCACCCTAGTGGTCAGGATACCAATTAGCAAGCTATTGCAATAGGAGAACCAAGAAATAACTTGGGACGGTTGTAACTTACAGTCAAGGTACAGGTGGAAATATTTTAGCCAATTGCAGAACTATGCTGAGAGCCAGGCAAGAGGGCCTCCTGCCCAGGGCATGGTGCTTTAGAAAAGTGTTCTCTGGCCACTCCCCTACCTGCAGAGCAAGATCCATAGGCCTAAGGGTGAAACAGGAGGGAGGGGGGCAGGGCAAAATCTTTAAAAGAATGGCATAGCCCAACGACACAACATAAACTCATTCAAATTAATTAGGTCCAAGATGGTGGATGAGTTGACTTCCATAAATGGGAGAAGGCAATGGCACCCCACTCCAGTACTGTTGCCTGGAAAATCCCATGGATGGAGGAGCCTGGTAGGCTGCAGTCCATGGGGTCGCACAGAGTTGGACACGACTGAAGCGACTTAGCAGCAGCAGCAGCAAGCTAAATGACCCACCCCAGACACCATGACATTTCCATAAACGTCAAAAAGTGGGTAGTGGCCCAAACCTGGAAATCTCCACCTCTTCCCCCAAGTAGCTATAATACTCCTCCTACTCACTAGCCTATGAAATTACCCATCCATATAAAAACTGACAACCCGTACCCTGGTGCAGCTCTCACCTTCTAAAATGGCCCCCACTCTGTCTGTGGAGTGTTTCTCTCTAAATAAATCCACTTCTTACCTATCACTTTGTCTCTCACTGAATTTTTCATCCAATGACACATTAAGAACCTGAGCTTCAACCTGGATGGGAGTGGGGTTTGGGGGAGAGTGGATACATGTATGCACATGACTGAGTCCCTTAGCTGTTCACCCGGAACTGTCACTACATTGTTAACCAGCTATAACCCAATACAAAATGCTTTTGGTGTTTAAAAAAAAAAGAAAAAGAACCTGAGCTTCATTAAGTCCTGAGACCAGGTGTGTGATCTCAATTAAAAGAATGTGGATTCAAGTCTTGGTCTGGATTTTGCCTGGGATGGAGTCCTGGTGCATGGGTTCAAGTCCCACTCTGAGTTGTAGGGTTTTAAGGGCACTGGCCTGCTGAAGTCCACGCGTCCCCCTTTAACCTCAGGTGCACAGAACCATTCCCTGCCTAGACTGCCCTCAGCGAATATCCAGATCCTTCATGGAATTCTTTTCCAGGCTCTTTCAGTTTGGGCCAGAACTTGCTATTTGTATACACAACACAGAGCAGCAGCCATGATTGCCAAGTTGCCAAAGGTTTGGACAGAGGGTGGGGAGGGTAGAGGGGATCAGGCACACATATATGAGGTCTCACAGTCCTGCATGGAGCCAGGTGTGAGGAGAAGGACAGACAGCAGCCCAGGGCATCTTACCCTGTCCAGCCAAAGTCCTGCACAGAACCTCAGGGAATCTGAGAATCCTACATCCAGATCTGGCCTTACAGGTCCTGACAGAAGTGTATTTTCCAAGTTAGGATGATGGAATACATTTTAGTCTTAAAAAATTATAGCTTGATTTGTATTCTTTATTTGTATTTATTTCTATTTATTTGTATTCTTTTATTCTGTATTGAATATATGCTTTATATGCCTCTAGTCGTGCATGTGCCCTACGTTGCTTCAGTCTTGCCCAGCTCTGTATGATCCTACGGACTGCCATCCTCCGGGCTCCTCTATCCATGGGATTCTCCAGGCAAGAATACTGGAGTGGGTTGCCATTTCCTCCCACAAGAGTTCTTCCTGATCCAAGGA
>NW_011494634.1:2008265-2051186 GCF_000754665.1 Bison bison bison | reverse complement strand
AGCATCACCTGGGAAGCCCATGCCTCCATACCCCATTGATTGAATATGATCATACTGGAAATGTATTTTTCTGGCATTACTGTTGGCCATATAATCCACAAATTCTCTGTGAACCCCTAGAAATGCTGGTTAAATGTAACAAATATTCCTTTAAGTAGTAAGATTTCTTATTCTAAGAAATCGCCAAAGAAGGAAAGGGAGACATGAAATCCAAGGTAAAGAGAGTATGAGCTGATCCTGCAATCTCCCTGGATGAAGTATTTGGTTTGGTTAACCTAAGGATGTGGATTTTAATGGGCTTCTCTGGTAGCTCAGACGGTAAAGAATCCACCTTCAATGTGGGAGTGGCAAAGAGTCGGACATGACTGAAGTGACTAAGAATGCAAATAGGTTTTAATAACTGTGAGGCCTGGAACTTCAAAGAATGGCAAGTTAGAACAAAGATTCTGGTATAAAAGCTGACATTCTCAGAAAACTCTGTGGCTTGAAGAAAATAACTCCTCAAAGAGTTCTATATCCTAATGCCAAGAGTCTGTGAATGTTACCCACCACATTCAGACAGGAAAGAATCTGCCTGCAATGTAGGAGACACGGGTTCAACCCCTGGGTGCGAAATATCCCCTGGAGTAGGAAATGGCAACCCAGTCCAGTATTCTTGCCTGGAGAATTCCATGGACAGAGGAGCCTGGCAGGCTATGGTCCATGGTGCTGCATAGAGTCAAACAGGACTAAGTGACTAACACTTTAAAATAACAAGATTATCCTGGGTTATCTGAGTGTTACTAATGTTATTGTTGTTGAAAGCTTGGCCTCTGTATACCAGTGCCAAATCAAATCCCAGAGACAGAGATTTGGGTGAAATAGAAAAGGATAGCTTTATTGCTTTGCCAGGCAAAGGGAGACACAACAGGCTTCTGCTTCAAAACACTCTGTCTCCACCCCTGAAAACTTGATTAGGGTTTTTATAACAGTTGTTCAAAGTTGAGGTCTCTGACAAGATTAGGGTGTGAATAGGGCTTGAATCCTTTGATCTCACCTTTTTAAAAATATAATTGTATTTATTTTTGGCTGCAATGGGTCTTCTCTGCTGTGCTCAGGCTTTCTCTAGTTGAGGCAAGAGGTTGTTGTTCAGTAGCTAAGTTGTGTCCCACTCTTTGCAATCCCACACTGCAGCATGCCAGGCTTCTCTGTCCTTCACTATCTCCCAGAGTTTGCTCAAACTCATGTCCATTGAGTCAGTGATGCCATCCAACCATCTCATCCTCTGTCACTCCCTTCTCCTCCTGCCCTCTATCTTTCCCAGCATCAGGGACATTTTCAAGGAATTGGCTCTTCACATCAGGTGGCCAAAGAACCGGAGCTTCAGCATCAGTCCTTCATATTCAAGGCTGGTGTGCGGGGCCTCCCATTGTTATGGTTTCTCTTATTGCAGAGCACAGACTCTAAGGTGCATGGCCTTCAGTAGTTTCGGCAAGGAGGCTCGGTAGCTGTGGCTCCCAGGCTCTAGAGCACAGGCTCAATAATTGTGGCACATAGGCTTAGTTGCTCTGGAATCTTCCCAGGTCAGGGATCAAACCCGAGTCTCCTGCATTGGCAGGCGGGTTCTTTACCACTGAGCCACCAAGGAAGCCCCCTTAATCTTATATCAGGTGGTCGGTCTCCTAATCTTGATGAACTTCTCTGGTCCCTTTAATCTTGTGTTAGGTGATTTCTTGGCTATTCCTGCCTTTATTAGCAACTGTTCAAATTCACCCTTTGGAATCCATCAAAGGTTATAATGGCTGGAGTCTTCCTGCAAGAAATGGGGGACAGAAAGACCTCTATGCCTGGGAGTCCCACAGGGCCCCATTCAGTTTCATTGTCACAAGGGTCCTTAAAAGTGGAGGAGGAAGACAGAAGAGAATGTCAGGGCCATGCAGCATGAGGAAGACTAACCCACCACTGTTGGATTTGAAGATGGGAAGGGACCACCAGCCAAGGAACGTGAGCAGCCTCTAGAAGCAGGGGAAAAACAAAGAATGGCTTCTCCCCCGGAGTCTCCAGAAAAAAAAAAAAAAAAAAACAGGCCTTCTGACACTTCAATTTTAGCCCAGTGATATACATCTTGGCCTTCTGACCTATAAAACTATAGCAACAGTAGGAAATGAACATAGACTTCACTCTCCACAGGTAATAGACTAGAAAAAAGTGTGCTCATTAGCACAGGTAAAGAACAAGAAATCTTATCTAATTTTCTATGTCTTTCAGTTAAAAAAAAAAAAATCTCCCCTGAGAATTTGTTGCCATGGCCCAGCTCTTCACTATTTGATCTGGGACTCTCAAACTGAGAAATTAACAACATAATTGCTCTCTCAGAGAGAGGTTCCTGGCAAAATCCCCTCTGGAAAAGCCCAAACTTAGCCCAAACCACACAAGATTTACACAAAATCTGAATTAGCAAACTGAAAGGTAAATTTAAAGACATTATCCAGAAAGACACCTGGACAGAAAATATAAGACACATTAAGAGAGAGGACAGAATGAAAAGACTTAAAACATGTATAATAAAATAAGAGTTTCCAAAGAAGAGAAAAGAGAGAAAATGGGGGGAAAAGCAATATCTAGGAAACAGAAGTCTATGTCTTAAAACCAAGGTGAAGTAGGTGCTAATGGAGGCAATGACATGATTATTAAGTACCAATCTCTTGACTCTCTTTTCTGGCATGATTAAGGTAAATAGTACCACTACATATAAATAATTATTGTCATTATTGCCTATATTGTTTATCATAGGTTTTTCCCTGTCAAAATATAATTTTTAAAAATTAAAACACTATACTTATAGAAATATACGATGAATATAGGACAAAGACTTTCTTTAATTCATTAATTAATGAGGGAAGCTATAAGATGCTGTCTTATTCAAAGAACATTGTTTAAATGTTAGAGTAACTTTGTTGTTGTTTTTGTTCAGTCACTAAGTCATGTCCGACTCCTTGTGACACCCATTCCCACCCCTGCCCACACTGTAGGCTGCCAGACTCCTCTGTTCATGGGATTTCCCAGGCAAGAATACTGGAGTGGGTTTCCATTTCATCCTCCAGGAGATCGTCCCCACTCACAGATGGGACCTGAGCCTCCTGTGTGGCAGGTAGTTTCTTTACTGCTGAATCACCCGGGAAGCCCTGTGTAATAGGCTACTTTCACTTTATCATAAAAATTGACATCAATACCACAACCCTAAGGAATATTTGCAAAGATTAATATGCCTCTCCCTTGCCCACTTTCAATCTAGTATCCTTACTGCAGCCACAGAGATCTCAAATGCAAATCTGATTGTTATTCCTGAGCTTCAAGTCCTTTGTCACTGTCATAACTTCTTAATAATGCAATACTCCTACAATAATCTGTGACCAGGTGCCTCTCCAGCCAATCCTCTCACAGACCTGACCTGTACCGCCCAGGCTTGTTCTGCTCCAGGAAAATTGAACTTCTTACAACTTCCAGAAAAGTCAGCCTCCATTTTGCCTTTGCTGCTAAGTCACTTCAGTCATTTCCGACTCTGTGCGACCCCATAGACGGCAGCCCACCAGGCTCCCCCATCCCTGGGATTCTCCGGGCAAGAATACTGGAGTGGGTTGCCATCTCCTCCTCCAATGCATGAAAGTGAAAACTGAAGGTGAAGTTGCTTAATTGTATCTGACTCGTAGAGATCCTATGGACTGCAGTCTACCAAGCTCCTCCGTCCACGGGACTTTCCAGGCAAGAGTACTGGAGTGGGGTGCCATTGCCTTCTCCGATTTTGCCTTTAGGTGTCCAAATATACTATTGTCTAAGTCTAGACTATTTTCCTCCACCTACAGCTGCTATTTCTTACTTGTACATATAGAGGATTAGTTTAAAACTTGTCTTAGCCCAGGTTTCCTAGACAACAGAATTAAAGGCCAGAAATCAGTTCTGGTGCTTTATACAGGAGACAGAGAGGGGTAATCTTAGGTTGAGGGAGGAAGACTTGACTGAAGGAAGAAGGGTTGTGAACTGTGTTACCACACTGGCCACTGCTTCATGGTGAGCCTGGAAGAGATATACCAGTTTGCTCAGCAGATGTGTTTGTGGAGTATTTAGGATTCCTCAAGATGACTGTAGAGAGAGAAACAATGCCTCAGACTGAGGGGACGGGAGGAGGGCAATCTGCTTGTTCTGACCCCTACCTCTTGCTTCCCAGGACAGAGTCCACCCAAGTCGGGTCAGCTGCCCTGCTGTCCCAGGACATGTCATCTGAAGTCTCTCAGGATACCAGATTCCTAACCCCACAGTGTAGTGTCTAGGGGATCAAAACATGCCACCCTGAAATATGCCACTTCAGGATAAGGATTATTTTGAGCTGAAAGCATTTGAGATTCAATAGATGCAGAAAGAAAGCTTCCCAGAGATTTTCATGTCTGTTGAAAAGCAGAAACTTCTGAGAAATGATGATTACTGATAAATCCCCTCTCCCAGGGAAGTTTATGACCATGAAGAAAACAGAAAGTTAGCACCGAGATGGCCTGCACAACAAGAAAGACCCATCCCGGACTAGGGTGTATGAGGGAAGATGATTCTTAAACTGAACTGGTTCAGAGAATTCTGAGCCAAAGGTGATATAAAAATGTAAAGTGCAATCCACTCCCAGAATCTTGGAAATACACAGAGCTGGCAAGAGACAGAAACTAACCTACAGTTTTGGGGGAGGGCATGTGATAAGATGGAATTACAGCCAAGTTTACTCTAATGAGGAGAAGGCAATGGCACCCCACTCCAGTACTCTTGCCTATAAAATCCATGAATGGAGGAGCCTGGTAGGCTGCAGTCCATGGGGTCGCTAAGAGTTGGACATGACTGAGTGACTTCAGTTTCACTTTTCTCTTTTATGCATTGGAGAAGAAAAAGGCAACCCACTCCAATGTTCTTGCCTGGAGAATTCCAGGGACGGCAGAGCCTGGTGGGCTGCCGTCTATGGGGTGGCACAGAGTTGGACACAACTGAAGCGACTTAGCTTAGCTTAGCTTAGCTTTACTCTAATGATGGGCTAACTCACCTAATATTGCATGTTAGAGATGGTTTTTATGTTTGGCTGTTACTCTGAGTTTGGCATAAAGATTTTGAGTTTTTTTGTGACACCCAAACTTTAGACTATTTAGAGATGCTTCTCTCAGTCACATTTAAAAGATTTCTGAAAATCTATTCAGATTCTATTCTGAAAATCCTTGCAGAAAGTGGAAATAGCCACATATGTAATTTTTAACTTTTACAAAAATTTATTTATTAGGCTGCATATGATATTCATTGCAACATCCAAGATCTTTGGTTGAGGCATGTGGGATCTAGTTCCCAGACCAGGGATTGAACCCAGGTCTCCTGAACTGGGAGCTCAGAATCTTAGCCACGGGACTGCCAGGGACATTCCTTAAATTTGTTTTTAAATGCAATAAATTGTTTTGTGATAACCAGAATGGAAATTTGTCCTGCTTCCCTAGACTGCTCACTGACTAAGTGACACAGATACTGAGGCTGGCAGGTCCCTATGAGATGTGGGACTCCTGTGAAAAGTGACTCTGGCTCTAAGATTCCCCATTATCCAGAAAGATCTTCCCTGTCTCTGCCATGATTTTTATCATTTCCTGCCTTCACCATTGTTCTTCTTTCCCCCTCATAGTTGTTTCACTTTATGAATATCTTGGACATAAAATCCAGTTCTGAATCTGCTGCTCACAGCATCCAGGATTTTTCACCCCTCACTCTGGAAACACTTGTACAGGAGTAAAAAATTCTTCTCTACCCTTCTAGGTTCACTGACTCAGGTTCTCTCTGAACTAGACAACCAAAGACAGATTAGCATTACAGTATTCTTGCCCAGGAAATCCCATGGACAGAGGAGCCTGGTGGTCCATGGGGTCACAAAAAGTTGGACACAACTTAGCTACTAAACAACAACAATATGCTGTATAAACAATGGACCATTTTCTCCAACTCTTCTGTCTTGAGAAGCACTGAGCTCTACCACCAGTCTCTGAAGTTATATAGCTGAAGCAAGAGATCAATTCAAAGATAACTGAAAAGTAGTTGATAAACCACCTTCTTCCCCTCTCTTCCCTAGTTCCCTACAGAGGTTGGTGAGGGGGCACTGCCCCTCCATCATGCTTGGGATGGGTCTCAAGGCAATTTCAAAGGGGAAAGGGAACAATATATTCCTCACTAAATAAACTATGCTTCCCTCCCCACTTTTGAAAGCAAATTCTCCTAAAGTCAATTTTGGTTTTTAAATAACACATTTTTGTCCTCTTCATTTCACATCTGTTACATCGCTATACCAGAACAAGTTTAATAGAGAAGTCCATGCTAATCATTAATTATGATACCAATATGCCGGTTATATTGTATTCTAATGTAACTCGCACTTGTGGATTTCAAAGAGCTTGCACCAGATTTAATTAATCCTCAGCTTTGCTAATGAAAAGCATCGTTTCTACCCGGCATGAATTTGGGTTTCCAATCTGTTCCTTAAGGTCACCTCATTTTTCTTGAAAATGTACATTTATAATTTAACATTTCAGATCTTTCACATTCCCTATTAAGCAATTATTTTGATTACTTCATTATCTTTCTTTTTTTTCTCCTAGACTATTTAGGTTCTGTTTCTGCCTACCGCCAGCCAAGTGTAATTCCGACATTCTCTCTTACTCCCTTTATTAGCATGATTTGCATTAGCAAGGGATTCATTTTCATTCTGAAGACTGAAAACAATTTCATTATCTGATAAAAATTATCTTCTCATATGCTGTAAGAAGCAATTCTCCTCATTTATGGTCTCATTAGGCATTTCATCTACCCAATACATCTTCTCAATTCTTCCTCCTTCTGGAAGTAGTCATTCTGGTGGCTCAACTAACAGTATCTTGGGCTAGGGACTCTCATTTTTGCCTTTCTTCCCTCTTTTGTTCTTTCTTTCCCTAAAGGAGTATCCCGCTTATCTCCTCTGTGAGCCCTTGTTCGTTCCCTCTCTCCCTAAATATTTGGTTCAGGCTTCTTTCTAACATCTATATCGTTGTACCATGAATTTTAAGTCTGCATTTCTGTTGTCCTTAATAGACTGTGAGCATCTTATGGGCTGGACCACAGCTCACAGATCTTTGTATTTTCAAACTCTGACAATGTGTCTAGTGGATAGCAATGATTAAAAAAAAAAAATGTGTATCAGTCACAAACAACAATCACCATCAAGATCATCATCATCTTTAAAATGAGGAGTGGCTTTTTCTTAATACTATTTAAAATGCAAATAAGTGGTCTTTAGAATAGTTTTTGTTCATCGGTCCCAAACATTATGTTATCATTAAAACCAATATGCTTGCTTGCAAAAAATAAAAATAAAAAATGTGTATTGAATAAATGAAGAACTAAGTATGCAAGCAAAATGCATTGTTATTTTGAAATTTTGTTCTTTTCAAAAGACAGATATGACTGGAGAAGCTAAAGCAACTTGATAAGGAAGTAGATCATTGGACATGCTGAAGAGACAGATCTGTAAGTAACAGGGAGGGAAGTAGTTAAACTGCCTCAGTGAGAGCTAAGACATCCTAATGGCTATAAGAGGCCAGTTGAGCAAGAGAAAAATCTCAAAGCAATATCTGGAGCACTTGGATACATCATAACTGATCAGGTGGAGCAAGATCCAAGTCTGAACTGCAGCCTTCTGTGCAAGCAAGATATTGAATCATGTCTATTTCTTCTCACCAAATTTCCAAAAGCTGACAGATATTGCTGAAAAATTCCTCAGTCTAAGGTCACAGTCTTGATTTATTTCTAAGTTTTATGCATCCCTTGAGGAGGAAAAAAAGAGCAATCAGAATACTTCCTTTTCACCATAAGTGTGCTAGAAATATAAATGGTCCCACAAGGGATCGACTCATGATTTTTCGACTTTACAATGGTGCAAAATCGATATGCATTCAGTAGAAACCATACTTTGAATTTTGATCTTTTCCCAGGCTAGTGATATATGGTATAGTAATCTCTGGTGATGCTGGACAGCTGCAGTGAGCCACAGCTCCCAGTCAGCCACGCGATCATGAATGTCAACAGCTGATACACTTACAGCCATTCTGGACCCATAAAACATTCTAGTTTTCACTTTCATTATAGTATTCAATAAATTACAGGAGATATTCAACACTTTATTAGAAAATAGGATTTGTATTAGATTACTTAGCCCAACTGCAGGCTAATGTAAGTGTTCTGAGCACGGTTAAGGTAGCCTAGGCTAAGCTTTGATGTTCAGTAGGTTAGGTGTATTATATGCATTTCTTTACTTATGATACTCTCAACTTACAATGAGTTTATCAGGATGTAACTCCGTTGTAAGTAGAGGGATAGCTATTATAAGGATTGCTGAAGCATCATCCGATGGCATTGGGGTAATTCCATGGGAATGCATACACAGACACACACACCCCCACACCCACACCCCCACACACACACCTACCCATCCACCCACACACACACACTGTCACACTCTCCTTTCCCTGAGAGTCTTCTGGGACCAACTGGCACTCTGATGTAAATAATTTTTTTAATGTTTGTTTATTTATTATCTTTAATGTTTATTTATTTATTATCGGCTGTGCTAGGTGTTCATTGCTGTACAGGCTTTTCTCTAGTTGCGGTGAGGAGGGGCCACCCTCTAGTTGTGATGTACAAGCCTCCCACTGAGGTGACCTCTTTTGTGGAGCACAGGCTCTAGGGCGTGCAGGCCTCAGTAGTTCAGCCCCTGAGCTCTAGAGCACAGGCTCAGTAGTTGTGGCGCACTGACTTAGATGACCCATGGCATATAGGATCTTTTCAGATCAGGGATGGAACCGTACCTCCTGCATTGGCAGGTGGATTCTTTACCACTGAGTTACCAGTGAACCCCTGATATAAACAATTTATAGCAGATATTTAAAGAGCAATTCAGTGGATAAAGAAGATGTGTTATATGTACACAGTGGAATACTATTGTGTATTCAGTCACAAAAAAGAATTAAATAATGCCATTTGCAACAATATGGATGGACCTAGAGATGATCATACTAAGTGAAGTAAATCAGATAGAATAAGACAAGTACCATATGGCATCACTTATATGTGGAACCTAAAAAACAATACAAATGAATTTATTTACAAAATAGAAACAGACTTACAAACATCAAAAACAAACGCTCTTTATTCTCTGTTCCTCTCTTTGTAGGGTGAATAATGACTTCAGACTGCCTGGGACTTTTTCCAGTTTAGAGAGTATCCTGATTTTTGCACTGAAAGTTCCACATCCCAAGAAAATATCTCAGTCCTGGGCAAACTGGAAAGATTGTTAAGTCTATCTTTTTGTCTCAAGTTAAGTAGTTTTACCTACCTCTCTGGTGGCTTCCCTGGTGGCTTGGTGGTAAAGAATCCACCTGCCAATGCAGGAGATGCAAGAGATGTGGGTTTGATCCCTGAGTTGGGAAGATGCCCTGGAGGAGGAAATGGCAACCACTCCGGAATTCTTGACAGGGAAATCCTACAGACAGAGGAACCTGGTTGGCTACAGTCCATGGGTTTGCAAAAGAGTTGGACAAGACTTAGTGACTAAATACCACCACGTCCCTTTCTGAAGCAGCAGAGCCAGCCCACACCCATGACTCACAGAAGCCACTTGTTCCAAGAAACATATCAAACATTTTCCAAATCAAGGCAACTCTCCCTATACCAGATGTTGAGAAAATAAACATTTATCAATTAGATACATACACACTTAGGATTATATCATCTTAATGAATTGATGCTTTTATCATTTTGAAATGTTCTGTTTTGCCTCTGGCAGTAATCCATGCCTTGAAATATATCTTGATGTTAATAAAAGTCACACCAATTTTCTTACATTCACTATTTGTGTGGTATACATTTCTCCATCCCTTTATTTTCTTCTTTGATACCTAATTTGCTGTTAAGTTCATCCAATGAATTTTTAATTTTAAATATTTTAGTTTTCAGCCCAAGGATTTCTACTTTTAAAAAATTAGCTTCTATATCTTTCTTGATATTCCCATCTCATCAACCATTATATCAATCTTTCCCAGTAGATTTGTTTCTTGTATATCATAATTATTTTAAAGTCATTATCTGCTAATTCTAACCTTTGGACTTTGTGGTTCTGTTTCATTGTTTTTTCCCTTGACTGTAGACTGTATTTTCCTGCTTCTCTGAATATACAGCAATTTTCTGTTGTACACTGTACACTGTGAGCAATATGTTATAGAGGATACATTATCTACCTTTGGGATGCGTTGAGTTTTGTTCTAGTAGACTGTTGAAATGCTAATGAATCACCTTGATCTTAGGGAGGCTTGACAGGATGGGCTCCTTGTTGTTTTGCTCTTGGGTCTCAGTTGTAGTCCTTCCTCCTGCATCTTTATTTTTAACATGTAGCCCTCTTAGGATTTCAATGAAAAGCACCAAGAATTTAGTAAGTCCTTTGCTGGACTTGAATTCCAAACCTTGTCTCTCCAGCATCAAGCTTTTGATGAAATCTCTGCTTAGAATCTTTAACCCAAGGGTCTGAGCACTTGAGCAACAATTCCTCTAACCCCAAGGTAGGAACCAGGCTGCATAATAGGAGGTGAGCTGTGAGAAAGCAAGTGAAGTTTTGTCTGCATTTGCAGCTGCTCCCCATCATTTGCATTACCACCTGAGCTCCACCTCCTGTCAGATCTGCAGTGACAAGAAGCACAAACTTTACTGCTTCTAGGTTGCACTAGACATCTGCTTCAAGAGATCTGGGTTGCACATTGCTATGAATCCAAAGCCTGATGATCTGAGGCGGAGCTGAGGTGGTGATGCTAGTGCTGGGGAGCCGTAGCCATTGTCTCCCATCACCCCCAGATGGGACCAGTTAGTTGCAGGAAAACAAGCTCAGGGCTTCCACTGATTCTGCATTATAGTGAGTTGTGTAATTATTTCATTATACATATCACAATGTACCAATTGGAGAAGGAAACGCAACCCTCTGCATTATTCTTGCCTGGGAAATCCCATGGACAGAGGAACCTGGTGGGGGGGCTACTGTTCATGGGGTCTCAAAAGAGTTGGAGACGACTGAGTGACTAAACAACAAAAATGTAACAATAATAGAAATAAAGGACACAATAAATGTAATAGACTTGAATCATCCCCAAACTTTTCCCGCACCCCCAGACCACCACATCCGGTCCATGGAAAAATCATCCTCTGGGAATCCGGTCCCTGGTGCCAAAAAGGTTGGGGACCACTTCTTTGACCTTTCCACTGGTGCTTTCCACTGGACTCCCTGAGGTCTCATTGTGAGCACCTGCAGTCTGGTAGTCAGCCAACAATTTGAGAGAATTTGTGCACAGACAGGGGGCACTCCATCCTGCCTCCCTGTATTCTGGAACATCCCTCCTTAATTCCAGAAATTCTGGCAATGCCACACTCTGACCTCTGAATCCTTAATCCAGTCTGTCAGCCTCTTCCTGAGCTCTCTTCCTCAACTACAATACAAAATGAGGCATGTCCACAAGGAAAAAGCTGTCCAGTGTGGCTCTCACCTAGTTGGTCTCCCTTATTGCAATAATCATGTATCCTCTAGTATCTGCATATTTCCAGTCATTCCCCAGGAGCTTCAGTTATTTTAATTCGGATCTTATAATTGTTTATGCTGATTTTTTTGAAAATTCAAAATTGTGATGAGCAGATGGTCATTCAATAAATGCTACTCTACTATTGTCAGAAATGAACTCCCCTTATTACTAGGAACACAAAATTCTGGTCTTTTTAGACAGAACTGAACTTTCCTGGAAGGTGTATATAATAATATAAGAATGTGATAATGGTAATGATAATAAGAGATCATTGTTTTTGAGTATTCAGTATCTGCTAGACCAATGATTTTGGTGCTTTATCTGTCCCCAGTTGACAGATAAGCAAACAAGTTCAGAAAGTTTAAGAAACTTGCCCAAGTTCATAAGGATGGTAAATAGGGAAACCAAGACTTTAACTCACATGACCTGATATATTGGTCCTTTTAACAGTGAGGCTATGATGCTACTTAAGTGGTGCTGGTTGTTCCTTGATGGAGACATTTCAAAGGGGATTAAGCTTAGAGAATTCAACTGAATAACCTTTATAGTTCTTTTAAACCTATGAATCGACTAGTCTAAAAAAAATTATAACCCTCAATCAGCAAAAAATGTTAAGTTTTTATGTAAGAAAAATTATGTCCCTTCAATCCAGAAAAAGCACACAAAATAAGAGTATTTGCATGTCTACCCAGCTATTGCAAAAGTCAATTCTCTTTTCTCTGTTTTAGAATTTGACTTACAGCACCTCATGTAGCACAATATACATTCAGAAAACGAAGATCATGGCATCTGGTCCCATCACTTCATGGGAAATAGATGGGGAAACAGTGGAAACAGTGTCAGACTTTATTTTTCTGGGCTCCAAAATCACTGCAGGTGGTGACTGCAGCCATGAAATTAAAAGACGCTTACTCCTTGGAAGAAAAGTTATGACCAACCTAGATAGTATATTGAAAAGCGGAGACATTACTTTGCCAACAAAGGTCTGTCTAGTCAAGGCTATGGTTTTTCCAGTGGTCATGTATGGATGTGAGAGTTGGACTGTGAAGAAGGCTGAGCACCGAAGAATTGATGCTTTTGAACTGTGGTGTTGGAGAAGACTCTTAAGAGTCTCTTGGACTGCAAGGAGATCCAACCAGTCCATTCTGAAGGAGATCAGTCCTGGGTATTCTTTGGAAGGAATGATGCTAAAGGTGAAACTCCAGTACTTTGGCCACCTCATGCAAAGAGTTGACTCATTGGAAAAGACTCTGATGCTGGGAGGGATTGGGGGCAGGAGGAGAAGGGGACGACAGAGGATGAGATGGCTGGATGGCATCACTGACTCGATGGATGTGAGTCTGAGTGAACTCCGGGAGTTGGTGATGGACAGGGAGGCCTGGCGTGCTGCAATTCATAGGGTCGCAAGGAGTCGGCCACGACTGAGTGACTGAACTGAACTGATGGCTGAAGTGCTGGTTGCATCCTGTGTTGATTCCAAATGTAATGTCAAGACTGATAAACCAACTTACTTCAAGTAATTCAGAGCATCAGTCTTTGAAGTTTTGAAAAATAGCCATTTGGGTGTTTTTCCATGCCACCCCATATATTCAGAAAATATTTTTAACCAGTGAAATTGCTCTAAGGGGGAAAAAAACACATTGAAGTATTTTTCCTTGGACAAAAATGAAACTGTTCTTAAGATCAATAAAAATATCCCTTCCTTGACATCCATCCCTAGCTACATGCCTGCCAAATTGTTGTAAACTAATTAATCAGAAATGGATACGGTTTTGCAAAAATAAAATAAATGAAAAACGCTTGAAAGAGAAGTCTACGGTCCTTGAAATAATCCATGAAATGTGTTATATTTTACTGTAGGCTGCTGCTGAACTCATAGTTTATTTAGAGCATATTCTCATGAGGATCCTCAGCAAAAACTGTTTTCTGGAATTAGTACCAGGAACAGCAGCACTTCTTCAAAGTCCATGGTCTGCTTTCTCCTCATTACAAAGTTGATCTTGTAATGTGTTGTATTTACTTGCCAACACATGCTGCAGGAAAGCACACAGCTATCTTTGTGGCTGATGACTAGGAAGACTAAAGCTTGTAGCAGCATCTTTTTTCAAGAAATTAACACAACTTCTGGCTCCATCTTACTTTTCTCTTTTTATTTGTTTTCTTGGCCTCATGTTTCTTATCTGGTTTTAACAAATGCTTATTTGTAAGTCCCCATAAATCCCTTTTTGAAAAAGTCTGAATAAAACTAAATGCTCTCAATTTGACTACCACAGTTTTAAAAATAAGAACTACCAAACAGTAAATGAAAACTGAGAGGCAAATAAAAACCTGACCAAAATATACAAGACATATAAAAAAGGTGAAAAGTCTTGATTGTGAAGAATATTGGAAGTCAACAAGAGAAAAATATGTGAACTGCAAGTAAAAAACTGGGGAAAGGTCCAAAAAAGATACAAGAAGAGAAAAAAATGCAATGGGCAGATAACAATGTGGAAAAAACCCAACCTCAGTTTTAGTTCAGGAAATGCAAATCAAAACTTGATGAGAAACTCCCATAAACAATGGAAAAATAAATTGGTTTCCTTGGAATTGTCAACTTAAAAAAATTTGTACAATGTGAGAGTTGTGGGTCAAGTTTTATTTGGGAAAAAAATGAGGACAATAGAAAGCCTGGGATACAACACCTCAGATAGCTCTGAGAAACTGCTCCAAAGAGGTACTGGGGAGGTCAGTATACATGTGAATCTGGTGAAGAAGGAATACATGCAATCAAGCACATATTTTTTTCCAGAAGGTTTCTGCTAGTCACAAGAAGCAGATGTCACTATGAAGGATTTTAGTGCTTTTCTAGATATGAAGAGATACAAGAATTGGGCTCATAAAATCAGCTCCTGCAAATATCTAACTCTCTTCTCTGAAGACCTGTTCTGCAAGTTTTCCCCCTGAGCAAAGAGTGCTTCATTTCTGCTTTCTACCCTGAAACCCCTTTCAGGGGGTTTTGAAAATCAGCAGCTGTAGCAGCACATGATTTAATCCTTATAGAGGTAGATGAAGTGAAACTGTTAGTCGCTCAGTCACGTCTGACTCTTTGCAATCCCATGGACTGTAGCCCACCAGGGTCCTATGTCCTGGGGATTCTCCAGGCAAGAATACTGGAATGGGTTACCATTCCCTTCTCCAGGGAATCTTTCTGACCCACGGGTCGAACCCAGGTCTCCTGAACTGCAGGCAGATACTTCACTGGCTGAGCCACCTGGGAAGTCCTGTAGAGGTAGATGGTAAGTGCCAATTTGTAGTTGACAGAATTCACCTACCTTGTTCCCTGACCTCAAGGAGGGGAACAGACATGCAGATAAGCATGTATAGGATAGCGTGGCTGTGACAGAGTATATGTGTGTTTACAAGGAAACACCAGAGGGAAGATAAAATACAGGCTCATGGTTGGAGAGATCCCAGAAGAATCTGGAAAGAAGAGCTGGGATCATTAGATGTGAGTTTTTGAAGGCAGGGACTGCCTAAGTGGCATTCCGCAAGTGCACAATCTCTGGCATACAGAAGGCACTTGATAAGTCTTTTTTTAGATAAAAAGAGTGAGAAGGGACATTTCTGCCGGGAAGCAAAGGCCCAGAAAAAAATCCATCAAATGAACAAATGGGTCCATGAATGAATGAGCTGTTTGTCAGGGACATACTAATGCATCTTTGAAAGAATTAAATGACCAGCCTCCAAAGGACAAAACTAACAGCCTCCAAAGGACTTTTTTCCCCTCCTATGGATCATTACCATACATCTTATTACTTGAAAGGAGAACTCCAAACAATTCAACAGTTCCTTTGGATTCACTTACATCCCGATTTTTCTAACTGCATTTCATCCCAACCACCAGGATTAAATACTCCCAACTCAGAAATATTCCCAGTCAAGACTCTGAAAAAGCCCATCTGAGCTAAACCTTAGGACATATGGATAGTTGCCATAAATCTCGATACTTTTCAGCTGAAGGTTTTTTTTTTTCTTGGTTATTAGGGAAGACAGATGTGCTATAGGAAAAACATTTAAAAGCTAACATTGGTTGTTTCTCAGTAGAGGATTTCTGAGTAACTTTTATTTTCCACTTTGTACATTTCGGTATTTTGCAAATCCTCTCCATCAGTTCTGAATCGCTTTTATAATGACAAGAAGAGAAATCAGGTCAAGAAATGCATGTGAATCTTGTTGTGGAGAATTAAATTAGAAAAGTCGTGGAATACTTAGAAATCAACTGAGTTTTCACATTGTGGACAATTTAAAGGGAGGGTTCAGGGTGATTAGCCCTTGGGCAGAATATGGTTTTAGACATGTTCTATTCTAAGCTATTAAATACAAAATGTATAAATGTTATCTTAAATATCAAATATTACCAAAGGCAATTTAATAGCAATTAATTTTGTGTCGTCTCAAAAGCTCCAGTTGAAAACGTCTTTGTTGTAATAAAATTCCTACACTTCTTAACCCAGCATTTTAAGTAATGAATTTAATTATGAAGAAAACTGCTGTCATTAAACCCTTCTTCTTAATCATGCCTGTGTTTATGACAAAAAAAAAATCTGTTGCCATGGAAATTTTAGTGTCAAAGTTGCAACTCATAAAGCTTTACAGAAGTATAAAGTAAAAATAGGAAATGATCTTTAGCAAGGTGAAACTTCTTCCTTAATATATTTTTAAAAACACTTAAATTATGGACAGCAGGTAGATTTTACAAGTGAACCTCATTTTGTATAACTAAGCAATCATGAAAAGTTTGGCATTTATCTCATTTTGGAAAATCAAATAAAGTATAATTAGGGAACTTATAAAAGATAAGAATTGCACTGGTAATCCACCTCAATTTAATTAAACATTTATTGGGGCTCTACTATCTTATAAAAATTAATATTTTCATGGGCTGACTTTTCTAAAAGTGGGCACTTATATAGTTTGACATTAGTTTTTAAATTATTTTTAGCTGTCATTAAAACCCCAAATAATGGAACTAGATGTGAACAATGCAGCTATAGTTATACAATGAGACCAGAGTCATAACTTACATTTAAGAGTTATTTACTAATAGGTGAGCCCATAGTTATATTAAGCTTGTTGGCCAACAAGATGAGGAAGGTAAATGATGTGTTTCTTTTTAATTTATGAAATATATTGTGTACGCAAAAAAGTAGAAACCAATATGACAACCACTCAGTTTAAGAAAGAAAATTTTGCAGGTAAAATCTCTGGGGAATTCTTACTTGGCCTCATTTTCTTCCTTCATCCAAGAGGGAACCACAAACTTGAATTTAGTATTGATCTTTACTTAATTTGACTTTAAAAAGTTTAGTATATAGCTATACATCCACAAATACTATGTACTATGTCATTTTGCTTATTTTCAAATTTTTATTTAAATGGTATCTCCTATATATATTTTTATGTCACTTCATTTTTTTTCTCTTGCTAAACCTACTTTTTGAAGCATATCCAGATTGATATGTCTCTTTAATTAATTTACAGTTGCTCTGTAGTAGTCTATTATTCATTCATTTATGTGTTCTGTATGGGAGAAGGCAATGGCACCCCACTTGCCTGGAAAATCGCATGGGCAGAGGAGCCTGGTAGGCTGCAGTCCATGGGGTCGCTAAGAGTCGGACCTGACTGAGCGACTTCACTTTTACTTTTCACTTTCATGCATTGGAGAAGGAAATGGCAACCCACTCCAGTGTTCTTGCCTGGAGAATCCCAGGGACAGGGGTGCCTGGTGGGCTGCTGTCTATGGGGTTGCACAGAGTCGGACACAACTGAAGTGACTTAGCAGCAGCAGCATGTGTTCTGTATAATACTCTACTGTGTGATTACACTATTATTTATCCATTCTTCATATGAGGAATATTTGGCAGGTTTCCTTTTTTGTTTTGCTATTGTAATCTAGGCATTAGTGAACACTTTTACATGTTTCCTTGGGCATATGGGTGGGAGTTTCTTTCAGGGATATATCATGAGCATTTCAAATATGAGAAAATGAGAAGGTGGTTAAACAGTGGACTTCTGGATCCACTATTTTCTTCCCTAACTCCCAGTTAGTGGCTTGTCCAATTCTATGCACACATAGATAATATTTAAGTTTAGAATATTATTTTATTTTTCTATGGATTGAAGATGTCCATCTTATGTATATCTCACCCAAGTTTCCAGGCCTTGTGGACACCCTGTAGCTTAAAAGATGCATCACCCAACAATGACGTACACATTGTTGTACACATCAAGCCAAATGAAGGCCAAAGGACTGTAGGGTAGGCTCACACTTATGACACCCTTGAGCTAAAGTCATAAGACTTCACCGTGAAATATAACAATGCAGAGCTATGTGCTCTTGGGCACTGTTAAGAGCCATATGATCAGGGCACCAGGAAGCACTTGAAGAGTTCTGGAAGCCCTACGCTCTGTCATCTGAGCTGCTCTGTCATCTGTATAACACTGTCCGGGGGGGAAAGAAGGGCAAAGCAGACCAGAGGCTGAAGCCAAGTTTCTAGTACTCTCCAGAAATGTACCATTTTTCTCCCTCTGCAATGCAGTGAAGAAGAACAAGTCAACCGGGCTGGGGAATATGGAAAGTGCCTACATGTGTACTGAACCAAGACTATTGCATTTAAGGTTTTGAATAGCCAGCAGGTGGTCAATTTCTAAAGCAATCTCTTGGAGATTGATAGGGAGAAAGATATGGGGAGTGCTGGGGTTTTATTACCCATCACTTAGCTGCTGGCACTGGCTCCTCTTCTCTCCCTCCTTGCTTCCCTCCCCCGCTTTCTCCTTCTCTTCTTTCCATTTCACGTTGTCTCCTGTCATTCTCTGTTATAATTAAATAGAAAACATTGCAGGTGCCTGCTATAAAGCATCTGTAGACACTGTATGTTACATGGGGGAAAAAAAGCAGCTGCAAATTGTGTGATTTGGTCTTAAAGAAAAATCTGAAAGACATCTCTGGAAACAAACACATCTTTCATCCTAGTAGATTTTGAATTTCTATTTGTTTGTACTTCAGCTAGTTCATCACATTTCCTCACTGCCTTACACAGAAAGTTAGAAGAAATGGGGAATTTCTGGAATGGTGGCTTAAAGTGGGGAAACTGTGATTGCAGGGTTGGTGCCATTTCAGACAGTATTTCTCTCAGTCAAAACAACACCCACGAACGACAACATCTGTACATTACTAAATGTGGGGGAGAAAGTAAAAGATGTGCTGAAATATTATCAGTAATATTAGGAAGTGTACAGTGTTAGTCACTCAATCGTGTCTGATTCTTTGTGAACCCATGGACTGTAGTCCGCCAGGCTCCTCTGCCCATGGAATTCTCCAGGCAAGAATACTGGAGGGGGTTGCCATTTCCTTCTTCAGGGGATCTTCCCAACCCAGGGATTGAACCAAGGTCTCCTGCATTGTAGACAGATTCCTTACCTTCTGAGCCAGCTGGGAAGCCCAATAGTAGGAAGGCACCTACCTTTCTCAAAGGAAATCAATATACTGGCACAGATCACACTGGAGACACCTCATGACTTTTTTAGTTATTCGTTCAGGTCTATGAGTGATTTTCAATTGTTTCCAGGGTGTTCTCCAATAGGTATTCCAGTTCTAGCTTGAGGTTCAGCTATGTCTTCCTCTCCCTTGATTTTCAAATTTTCCAGAGCAGTAGAGTAGGGAAAAGGGCTGGGGAAGCCAGGTCAGCAACAAAGAGTCAAAATTCTCCAGCCAGATCCTGGCTCTATCTCTGAATGGGATCACTGGACAAGTTGCAGAACTGCTAATGTGCTTTTTCCCTCATCTGTGACCCAGAGTCAGTCGTCCTACATGCATCATCATCCTAATTCTTGTTTTTGAGTACAAACAACCCAATCAAAAAGTGGGCAGGAAATCTAAAAAGATATTTCTCTAAAGTAGACATACAGATGGCCAAAGGCACATGAAAAGATATTCAACATTGCTAACTACTGGAGAAATACGGGTCAAAACTACAATGAGGTATTACCTCACACCAGTCAGAATGGCCAGCATCCAAAAGTCTACAAATAATAAATGCTAGAGAGGATGTGGAGAAAATACACTATTGGTGGGAATGTGAATTGGTACAGCCACTATGGAGAAGAGTATGGAAGTTCCTCAAAAAACTAAAATCAAGCAACCATATGATCCCGTAATCTCTCTCCTGGCCATATATCTTGAGGAAAACATAATTTGAAAAGATACATGCACCCCAGTGTTCATAGCAGCACTATTTACAACAGCCAAGACACGGAAACAACCTAAGTGTGCATCGACAGATGAATGGATAAAGATGTGGAGATATATATATATATATACACACACATTGGAGTATTAGTGAACCATAAAAAATTAAATACTGACATTTGCAGGAACATGGATGGACCCAGAAATTATTATACTAAGTGACATAAGACAAAGACAAATATCATATATTTCTTATATGTGGAATCTAAAAGACTATACAAATGAACTTAAGTAAGACATAAATAGACTCACAGACATAGGAAAAACTATGGCTACCAAAAGGGAAAGTGGGCAGGGGTGATAAATTAGGAGTTAGGGATTAAAATATATATAAAATACATAACCACCAGTGACTTATTCATATAGCACAGGGAACTCTATTCAATATCTTATAAAAACCTATAATGCAAGAGAATGTAAAAAATTAATATATATATGTGAGATATATATGTATGTTAATATATATATGTTTGTGTGTGTGTGTCTGTGTGCATGTGTGAATCACTTTGCTGTATACCTGAAACTAACACAACATTGTAAGTCAACTATATTTCAATTTCCAATAAAAAATTAAAAAGAAAGGCCATTTTAACATGAACAGTAAGCAGAAAATCCATCTTCAAATAAAGAGTAGTTCATTGAACACATTTAACTTTAGAAAAAATATATTTATGTTTCCTTATTTTTTCATTTTACCATGAATATGCATGTGTGAGCCCATATATAGGAAACACTTGTGTAAAGCATTCCTTGATATTAAACAAAGTGGGTCAGGATGCCCGATCCTCTTCCAGTTTGGCAGGGAAACGACAACTCCTAGCATGGTGACTATTAATACTTCAGCTACTATCAAATCAACAAAATTAGAAATGAAATTGGAGAAATCACAACAGACAACACAGAAATACAAAGGATCAAAAGAGACTACTATCAGAAACTATATGCCAATAAAATGGACAACTTGGAAGAAATGGACAAATTCTTAGAAAACTATAACTTTCCAAAACTGAACCAGGAAGAAATAGAAAATCTTAACAGACCCATAACAAGCATAGAAATCAAAACTGTAATTGGAAATCTTCCAACAAACAAAAGCCCAGGACCAGATGGCTTCACAGCTGAATTCTACCAAAAATTTAGAGAAGAGCTAACACCTATCCTACTCAAACTCTTCCAGAAAATTGCAGAGGAAGGTAAACTTCTAAACTCATTCTATGAGGCTACCATCACCCTAACACCAAAACCAGACAAATATGCCACAAAAAAAGAAAACTACAGGCCAATATCACTGATGAACATAGGTGCGAAAATCCTTAACCAAATTCTAGCAAACAGAATCCAACAACATATTAAAAAGATCATACATCATGACCAAGTGGGCTTTACCCCAGGGACACAAGGATTCTTCAATATTTGCAAATCAATCAATGTGATATACCACATTAACAAATTGAAAAATAAAAGCCATATATATGATTATCTCAATAGATGCAGAGAAAGCCTTTGACAAAATTCAACATCCATTTATGATAAAAACCCTCCAGAAAGCAGACATAGAAGGAAAATATCTCAACATAATAAAAGCCATATATGATAAACCCACAGCAAACATTATCCTCAATGGTCAAAAAGACAAGGATGCCCACTCTCACCACTTCTATTCAGCATAGTTTTGGAAGTTTTAGCCACAGCAATCAGAGCAGAAAAAAATAAAAGGAATCCAGACTGGAAAAGAAGAAGTAAAACTCTCACTGTTTGCAGATGACATTATCCTCTACATAGAAAACCCTAAAGACTCCACCAAAAAATTACTAGAGCTAATCAAGTTGAAGGATATAAAATTAACACACAGAAACCCCTTGCATTCCTATACACTAACAACGAGAAAACAGAAAGAGAAATTAAGGAAACAATTCCATTCACAATTGCAATGAAAAGAATAAAATACTTAGGAATAAATCTTCCTAAAGAAACAAAAGACCTATATATAGGAAACTATAAAACAAATCAAAGATGACACAAATAGATGGAGAAATATACCATGTTCATGGATTGGAAGAATCAATATAGTGAAAATGAGTATACTACCCAAATCAATCTATAGATTCAATGGCAATCCCTATCAAGCTACCAACAGTATTTTTCACAGAACTAAAACAAATAATTTCACAATTTGTATGGAAATAAAAAAAAAAAACCTCAAATAGCCAAAGTAATCTTGAGAAAGAAGAATGGAACTGGAGGAATTAACCTGCCTGACTTCAGGCTATACTACAAAGCAACAATCATCAAGACAGTATGGTACTGGCACAAAGACAGAAATATAGATCAATGGAACAAAATAGAAAGCCCAGAGATAAATCCACACGTCTATGGACACTATCTTTGACAAAGGAGGCAAGAATATACAATGGAGAAAAGACAATCTCTTCAACAAGTGGTGCTGGGAAAACTGGTCAACCACTTGTAAAAGAATGAATCTACAACACTTTCTAACATCATACACAAAAATAAACTCAAAATGGATTAAAGATCTAAACACAGGACCAGAAACTATAAAACTCCTAGAGGAAAACATAGGCAAAACACTCTCTGACGTAAATCACAGTAGGTCCTCTATGACCCTCCTCCCAGAGTAATGGAAATAAAAGCAAAAATAAACAAATGGGACCTAATTAAAATTAAAAGCTTTTGCACAATAAAGGAAACTATAAGCAAGGTGAAAAGACAGCCTTCAGAATGGGAGAAAATAAGAGCAAGTGAAGCAACTGACAAAGAATTAATCTCAAAAATATACAAGCAACTCCTGCAGCTCAATTCCAGAAAAATAAGCGACCCAATCAAAAAATGGACCAAAGAACTAAACAGACATTTCTCCAAAGAAGACACATAGGTGGCTAACAAACACATGAAAAGATGCTCAACATCACTCATTATCAGAGAAATGCAAATCAAAACCACAATGAGGTACCATCTCACATCGGTCAGAATGGCTGCTATCAAAGTCTACAAACAATAACTGCCAGAGAGGGTTCAGAGAAAAAGGAACACTCTTACACTATTGGTGGGAATGCAAACTAGTACAGCCACTATGGAGAACAGTGTGGAGATTCCCTAAAAAAACTGGAAATAGAATTGCCTTATGACCCAGCAATCCCACTGCTGGGCATACATACTGAGGAAACCAGAATTGAAAGAGACACGTGTACCCCAATGTTCACTGCAGCACTGTTTACAATAGCTAGGACACAGAAGCAACCTAGATGTCCATAGGCAGATGAATGGATAAGAAAACTGTGGTACATATACACAATGGAATATTGCTGAGCTATTAAAAAGAATGCATTTGAATCAGTTCTAATGAGGTGGATGAAACTGGAGCCTATTATACAGAGTGAAGTAAGCCAGGAAGAAAAACACCAATACAGTATACTAATGCATATATACGGAATTTAGAATGATGGTAACAATAACTCTATATATGAGACAGCAAAAGAGACACTGATGTATAGAACAGTCTTTTGGACTCTGTGGGAGAGGGAGAGGGTGGGATGATTTTGGAGAATGGCATTTAAATATGTATAATATCATATATGAAATGAGTCACCAGTCCAGGTTTCATGCACGATACTGGCTGCTTGGGGCTGGTGCACTGGGACGACCCTGAGGGATGGTATGGGGAGGGAGGAGGGAGGAGGGTTCAGGATGGGGAACACATGTATACCTGTGGCGGAGTCATTTCGATATATGGCAAAACCAATACAATATTGTAAAGTTAAAAAATAAAATAAAATTTAAAAAAAAAGAAAGAAAAACACCAATACAGTATATTAACACATATATATGGAATTTAGAAAGACGGTAACGGTGACCCTGTATGCAAGACAGCAATAGAGACACAGATGTAAAAACAGACTTCTGGACTCTGTGGGAGAAGGTGAGGGTGGGATGATTTGAGAGAATATCATTGAAACATGTATATTATCATATGTGAAATAGATCACCAGTCCAGGTTAGATTCATGAGACAGAGTGCTCAGGGCTGGTGCACTGGGATGACCCTGAGGGATGGGATTGGGGAGGGAGGTGGGAGGGAGGGTCAGGATGGGGAACACATGTACACCCATGGCTGATTCATGTGAATGTATGGTGAAAACCACCACAATATTGTAAAGTAATTAGCTTCCAATTAAAATAAATTTTTAAAAATTGGGTAAAGAATTGGGAGGACAATATTACAAAATATGATAAAATTTAAAAAATAATCCCATTCCTAGACACGTTTCTTAATCCATAATTCAAAGGAAATATACACTGTTCGTTAAGATAAGTGTATCCCCATGATTTGTAAAAATAATATTAAACCAAAAAAAAAAATACTTCGGCTACTGAAGAACCTTTTAATCATATCACTTAATTTAATCCTCACAGCCATTCTATTAACATTCCCATTCTATAGATAAGGAAAGGAAGTCTTAAAGAATGTATTACTTTCTCAAAGTAGCAAAACTAGCAAGTGGTAAAGTTACTATTCAAATTCATGTCTATATAGTTCCATAGTTCATGTTCTAAAACTTTATGCAATGCTATCTCTCAGAAGTATAAAATATGAAAAGTCTAATTCACTGTAGATTTCTTCTCAAGCCACACCTACAAACTTCTAAAGTTGACTGATTACTTTGAGTTGACTTGAGATATATTAAGAGATTCTTAACCTCGGCACAGATAATTTCTGCCAGATAATTATTGATTGGTTGTGGGGGGCTCTTCTGGACATTGTGGACCATTTCACAACATCCCTGGCTTCTAGCCACTAGATGCTGGTAGTATTCTTTCTGAGTGCTTGCATGTTCACTCAATTGTATCTGACTCTTTGCAACCCCATGGACTGCAGCACTCCAGGCTCCTCTGTTCATGGAATTCTCAAGGCAAGGAATACTGGAGTGGGTTGCCATTTCCTTTTCCAGGGGACCTTCCTGACTCTCGGATATAACTAGTGTTTCCTGTGTCTCCTGCCTTGGCAGATGGATTCTTTACCACTTGGGAAGCCCACTCTCTTTGGAGTTATAGTAATAATAATAACAAAATATCTTTGGACACTGCCAAATGCTACCTGAGAGGCAAAACTGCCCCTGGTCAAGAACTACTGACTTAATTTTCAGTCTTGCTGTATGGGTGCATCCAAAGACAACCTCAACATTATACAAAAGTAGGAATAGTTGCACTATGAACAAATATATTTTCCATGACTGGCTCTGTAAGACAGTTTTTAATAAGCAACAGCTTTACCTTTTAATTCAAATATCATTGAAAACATTACTCATAACTATGATTTTTAGATAAATTTAGCTTGTATAAAAAAAAGCAATTTTATTTTGCTTAGTATAAGAGGATAGCTCTGAAAGTTTATTACAAACCAAGTGAAGAAATAACAATCCCTTTATAAGGCTAACATACAAAGGATGTTCAGGGAATAATTGACACCACCCAGTTGAAAAGGCTTCCTCCCGATACGATACAGCCACTAGCAAGATCAAAAAGTCTCTCCAGACTGAATATAGATGGCAGCGAGACATCAAATGGGACCTGAGAAAAAGCATAAAAGCGTTCATGAAATGCATTGTTTCAAACTGTTGACTGAAGTAACAATCTCAAAACACACAAACACCAATTCTAGGTAATGATCTTATGTGAAATATTCTTAACTCTTGCCTAAGATAAGACACAAAATTTCACATCTCTACTTTGCTGAAATGTCCTATGTATCATTTTCTATCCTAATAAGACTCATATCTATGAATATATAAAAGTGGCATACAGATTCATGTCTGTAAATCTACAAAAATGAGACTATAAAATGGTAGACATTTCTAGAAATATGCATCATTTGATTTTATATAATCATTGCATATGATTTTAAGTTTAGGAATTTTAGTCCAGTTCCTGATGAACCACTTCTCTTCAGAACACATTGCGCAGTGAACAAATCTCTCCCCCTCATTTTGAGTTTAAATTCTGACATGGTGAAGTGAATTATGTTTGGAGTTCCTTCTTTCTGAAAGAAACACACAGTTACCATGTTGAGGACTAATGCAGCCAAAGTCATCTGAAAAATGGAAAATAAAGATTGTTTCTGGGGTCATGGCACACTGGTTATTTAAGTGGGAAGAATGGCAAGAAGGAAAGTGGGAAGATCAAACATGAAAGAAAGAAAACAAGTGTTCACTTGTTTCTAGGAAAGCACTTCATGCAGACTTAGATACTTGTGAAGATACATGAGCAAATAGCATGTAGAATGGTCACCATGAATTAAAGCCTTGGGGCCCCAAATCCTTGTAAGAAACTAGAGGACAAGTTTTATTAATGTCTTGTCTTCTTGTTAAATGAAACTTTTATTCTGAAGAAAATACAATGAACTTAAAAATAGAGGCTGGTTTTCATTTCTTTTTCTTCACTCAATTGGATTAAAAAATAATAAAAGCATTCCAATACTTTCTATAACTTCAGATAATAAAGACTTGGAAAATTAATAATATCATGCTTTCTTAATTCTGAAGTAATTAGTGTTAGCAGTTTAAAGAGTATCTTTCCAAAACAACAGAGAATGAGATGGTTGGATGGCATCACCAACTCAATGAACATGTGTTGAGTAAACTCTGGGAGTTGGTGATGGACAGGGAGGCCTGGCATGCTGCAGTCCATGGGGTCGCAAAAAGTTGGACACAACTGAGCGACTGAACTGAACTGAACATGTTTTTTTGATATTGGGCTATATAAGTTGTTCATATATTTTGAAAATTAATCCATTGTCAGTCTACTTGCAAATAATTTCTCCCATTCTATAGGTTGTCTTTTCACTTTGTTTATGGTTTCCTTTGATGTGCAAAAGCTTTTAAGTTTAATTAGGTCCCATTTGTTTATTTTTGTTTTTATTTTCATTACTCTAGGAAAAGGTGAAAGTGTTAAGTTTCTCAATCATGTCTGACTCTTTGCGGCCCCCTGGACTGCAATCTGTCAGGCTCCTCTGTCCATGGAATTCTCCAGGCAAGAATACTGGACTGGAGTGGATACCCATTCCCTTCCCCAGGGAATCTTCCCAACCTAGGGATTGAATCACAGTCTCCTACATGGCAGGCAGATTCTTCACTGTCTTGAGTAACAGATGGAGAATCCCATAAACAGAGGGGCCTGGCAGGCTACAGTCCATGGGGTGGCACAAAGTCAGACACATGTGAGTGACTAACACTTTCATTTTCTTTGAGTAATATGGTCATTTTAACAATATTAATTTCTCCAGTCCATGAACACATAATATCTTTCCATTTATTTGTGTCTTTTTCAATTCTTTCATTAGTGCATAATACTTTACAGTGAACACAACTTTCATCTCCTTGATTAAAAATTTTTCCCATGGTCTCTGTGGCACTTTGGACACTTCTCCAGTATTAGCTTTCAGAAATTTTATGGATGGTTCTGGGTTTTCCCTAAAGAATTTCTCAGGAAAAGTTAGGTTCCAAGTGAAATTATAGAATTTCTTTATTTGTCATTCAACAGAGATAATATTGGCAATCATATAATTATTGAGAAGTATTGTATGTGTTTAGTAAATAGTCTTGAGCCCAAATTGATATGGATAAGATAACAGAGAATCTTGGTTTCTTTACCTGGATTAGGAAAGGTTTTATAGAAATAAAGGAAAAAATACCTTGATAGGTAGCAGACTGTAATTTAGTTCAAGTAGATTTTGATTCAAGGAGCAATATCAAAGACAGGATGATGATTTTGCCTGCCTAGAGAGGATAAAAGTATGAAACAGTACAAGGAAGGCAAAGGAAGTTAATCAAGGTGGAGCACACTGAAGGGGTTCATTAAAATCTGGCCTGGACTTGAACTTGTTCAGAAGAGTTCTGAAAGCCATTGGAGAGTTAAAGGTTATTTGCCAATGCTGTATTTTATATGAGTTTCAGCATGAAAACTAGATTTTACCATAATGAAAGATTTATTACTTTTGTTCCTTTGCTCTTACTATTTTCCTTGATTGAAAGAAAAATTGTTTTGTCTTCAAAATATCTATGCGTTTTCTTAAGCCACTAAGTTTTTTACTGAGCACCTTCTTTGAGACCTCTGCTTATTTCTCTCAGCCCAATGTCAGTTGCCTTTTCATTGATTTTAAGTGTTAATGACTAAGAAAAAAGGGAGAAAGCCAAATAACCACTAAATAATTAGATTTAGAGATAGGAATACCAGACCACCTGACCTGCCTCTTGAGATACCTATATGCAGGTCAGGAAGCAACAGTTAGAACTGGATATGGAACAACAGACTGGTTCCAAATAGGAAAAGGAGTACGTCAAGGCTGTATATTGTCACCCTGCTTATTTAACTTATATGCAGAGTACATCATGAGAAACGCTGGGCTGGAAGAAGCACAAGCTGGAATCAAGATTGCTGGGAGAAATATCAATAACCTCAGATATGCAGATGACACCACCCTTATGGGAGAAAGTGAAGAGGAACTAAAAAGCCTCTTGATGAAAATGAGACAGGAGAGTGAAAAAGTTGGCTTAAAGCTCAACATTCAGAAAACAAAGATCATGGCAACTGGTCCCATCACTTCATGGGAAATAGATGGAGAAACAGTGGAAACAGTGTCAGACTTTATTTTTTGGGGCTCCAAAATCACTGCAGATGGTGATTGCAGCCATGAAATTAAAAGAAACTTATTCCTTGGAAGGAAAGTTATGACCAACCTAGATAGTATATTCAAAAGCAGAGACATTACTTTGCCAACAAAGGTCCATCTAGTCAAGGCTATGGTTTTTCCAGTGGTCATGTATGCATGTGAGATTTGGACTGTGAAGAAAGCTGAGCACCGAAGAATTGATGCTTTTGAACTGTGGTGTTAGAAAAGACTCTTGGGAGTCCCTTGGACTGCAAGGAGGTCCAACCAGTTCATCCTAAATGAGATCAGTCCTGGGTGTTCATTGGAAGGACTGATGCTGAAGCTGAAACTCCAGTACTTTGGCCACCTCATGCGAAGAGTTGACTCATTGGAAAAGACCCTGATGCTGGGAGGGATTGGAGGCAGGAAGAAAAGGGGACAACAGAGGATGAGATGGCTGGATGGCATCACTGACTTGATGAACATGAGTTGGAGTAGACTCCGGGAATTGGTGATGGACAGGGAGGCCTGGCGTGCTGTGATTCATGAGGTCGCAAAGAGTTGGACATGACTGAGTGACTGAACTGAACTGAACTCTTATAATTGGTAAGTGGAGGAGGGCATGGCAACCCACTCCGGTATTCTTGCATGGAGAATCCCATGGACTGAAGAGCCTGGCAGGCTACAGTCCATGGGGTCACAAAGAGTCGGACAGGACTGAGCGACTAAGCACAGCACAGCATAATTGGTAAGTGGGATATGAAAAATTGCAAGCACTGTGATACAGATGGATTTAACTTTGTGTCCTTTCAAGAACCTTAAAACAGAGTCACAGCCATAAAAAGAATAGCTTCAAGGTAGGAAAACAAATACTGTTTTTATATAGCATTCTCACATGTCTTTTCCTACCATGTTTTCTATATCTTCTTTATATATATATCACCTGAATCTTTGAAGTTAGTGATTTACTGGATTTTTTTTTTTTTTTGGATCAGGGAAAAAAGATGCATTTCACAGTAGAAAGAATAATGTGATACTAACTTACTTAAGAGCTGATATCATGAATGACTAGTGACCCAACTAATAAAAGTTTAGATGAAAGGGAACCGTTAACAGATGTATTTGGTTTCTCGATACTTTATATGACCAAGTGGATCCCATTACAACCAATAATGTTATTCTTCCCAGTCTAACAGAAATAGCACCCAACTCTAAGGAATACGAGAAAGGCTTATAAACAACTCTACCAGACATAGAAATTTCACACTTTTCTGGGAACAAAATTATCTTTTTCATGAACCGAATTTTTGTATTAATAAAATTTAAATATAACAGAAAAGAAGTTTTTTAAAAAAACATAATATCGGATCAAAGAGTCAGACTGGTAAGATAATAGAAATCTTTTAAAATTTAAAGAAATAAAATTGTTAAAAAGACATTTTGCAGAGAAGAAGAAATTTAAAAATTGAAGATAAGATTATGGCAGAGAAAGCATATGTTCCAAAAACTGGTTCAATAGTCGTACTGCCTAAGAATAGGATCTATTCTTAAATCATGATGCCCATCACCATCACTGCACTGACACTCTACAAACACTGAACCCTGGCTATGCATGGTGTTTCCTTGAGCTCTTGAGTAGAGTTCACCTTTTAATAAAGGGCAATTCTTGCTCAGACATATTGCCCCTTATGATCATGAAACCAAAGGTTTCAGTCCAGCCAAAAATATTTCTGCAATGTAAGGAGCCCCGTCTCCATTTTCACATCTAAGTAGATGCCAAAAATGTTCAGGACAATGGCTTCTTTACTGAAATACATGAAGAGCACCTCCATGAGAGGAGTTAATATTGAGGGGGACTACATTCATTGGGATATATGTTCAAAAATCAATGTTAGGTGATGTCCATACTTTACAGTTATGGCACAATAATAAATAAATATTTGGTCTATGTCCCTGATTTTTTTGTATAGAGCTCCTAAAACCTTGGAAATTTTCTTTCATATGCTTATAAGATGACTAAGGTGAGGAACGACTGAAGCAACTTAGCAGCAGCAGCAGCAAGGTGAGGAAAGATGCCTAGATAGCTTCAGGATGTGGTTGGTCACCAGGAAAACCAAGCATGTGTTTAGAGAGGTAAACTTCCAGTCTAATAACTCATCCTTTGGGGAGGGAAGAGCAACTGAAGATGGAGTTCAATCACCAGTGTCCAATGACTAAATCAACCGTGCCTAGGTAATAAGACCTCAATAAAAACTCCATGATGAGGACTTCCCTGGAGGGCCAGTGGTTGAGACTCCATGCTTCCATTGCAGGGGGCATGGGTTTGATACCTGGTCCAGGTACTAAGGTCCTACATGACACACAGTAGGGCAAAACACAAACAAACAAAACAGAAAACAAAATGCTTGCAAATATTTTAAGGAATTTCTTGGTTGGTAAACAAACTGATGTGCTGGGAGGGTGATGCACCCAAGGAGGGTATGGAAATTCTGCTCCTCCCAACCCCTATGTCTTGCCCTAATGCATCTTTATTTGGCTATTCCTCAGTTGTAGCCTTTACAAAAAACTGGTGCATGCTGAGTGTGCAGTAAGTTGTTTCAGTGTATGACTCTTTGTGACCCTATGGACTACTGGCTGCCAGGCTTCTCTGTCCATGGGATTCTCCAGGCAAGAATACCAGAGTGGTTGCCATGCTCTCCTTCAGGGGATCTTTCTGCCCAAGGGATTGAACCTGCATCTTTTATGTCTCCTGCATTGGCAGGCAGGTTTTTACCACTAGTGCCACCTGGGATAATAAACTAGTAAACTTAAGCAAAGTGTTTTCCTGAGTTCTGTGAGTTATTATAGCAAATTATTGAACCTTAGTGAACACTGGGGGAACTTCTGAATTTGTAGTCTGCTGTGGCAGAAGCATGGGTATCCTGGGCACCTCATTTAAGCTGGCATCTGAAGTGGCGGCATTCTTGGACTGAGCCCTTCACCTGTGGGAGTCTGTGCTAACTCTTCAGAGTAGTGTCTGAAATGAACTGACTTGCTGGGCATCCAGTTGGTGGCAGAAAACTGTAGAATCAGCTAGTGTCCAGAAACTCCTGTAAGACTTGTATCTGCCATTACATAGATTAGGGCAGTGTTTAGCCACTGAATGCCTTTGGGCTTTCCCTTCACTCTTCCTCCTCCTCCCTGGTACCCCTTCTGCACACATGGCCTGCCCTTCATACCCTACCCCAGGCTGAGCCAAGGCACTATGTGATGAAAAATAATAGCACTTGCACCGATAGCTCCGTTATGGGTATATGCTTTTTATACGGAACTACTTAAGAAAACAATCCTTTAAGACCAAAAGAGACCATTAAGAGAAAAGTAAAAAGTTTTGGCTGTACATATCCAGGCTTATTTTGAGGACTCAAGAGTCTAAGTCCCAGAGAAAAGAGCTTTTGAAACCTGACCCCTATTGTGCAGAAAGAACGGCTGGTCTCTCACTCCAGCAAAGTCTTTTTCACCAAATAAAGAACTAATAAAGGGTCTCAAACAGGGTAAATCCCCTTCAAAACATCAGACTCTAATCAGAACAGGAAGCAGGAGTTATACAACCAACAATGAAGTGCATAAGGCATAAAGGCCAGATGCAAGTTCATGACCAAGGATTCAGTGCTTATAATCAGGGGTTGGAGGAAGAATTAAAGGAACAGTGTTCTGGGGTAGGTGATTGAATAGAAATGCTTATACTCAATGTACTGTAAAACTGAGTGTCTATTCCTCACTGTCTGTGGAGATGTATAAATCCTGATATTGTTCTATATGTGATGACATTGTTCTTACCTCATTGCCTTTATTTTCATAAGATGGTTTTAAAGTTTTATCAAGTCCTTTTTTTTAACTCTGGGAAAAAAGTGTTTCTCTGAAAAAGGAAGCCTGTGTTTACTGAGGACTGGATATGTGCTGGAATCATTGCTTTACAGACTTTATTTCATTTGTAAATTAACTGTTAAAATGGAGGTCAAAGGAAAATGTGATTGAACTCTGGGTCACACTGTAGAATGTATTTTTAATCATGAGTGGGTGACTTGTGTATGATGTTTTCCCCTCACTTCTACATTAGAAAATAAACTTTAAACCAGCAAGAATGTTTCCAACTTCCTTTAGAACTCTTCCAGTTCCAATATAAAGATTAATTGAGCACTCTTATGAACTCATCACCAGTTGGGGAATCTTCATTTTTTATTTATTTTTTACTCATTGTCGTGGTTCAGGTTCCTGGGAAGCAGAGCCTGAGACAGAACTTAGCTTTTAGGAAGTTTATCAGGGCAGTCCCTTGGGATCAACACCCATGGGGAAAGGAGAGAAAGCAGGATTCGGCAGAGAGAGAGAAGATGGGCTGCAACGTGGTCACAACAAACCCCACGCCAACCCCATGGGAAGCGGTGAAGCTGCAGTGGCCCTTTAGAATTGTCCTAAATTGTGGTTTTGGGGGGTCGGGTCATTTCACCATGTCAACCAGTAATTAGATACAGACAGCTTCCTGCCCCCACCAAAAAAGACCATGCCTTTAGGCATGGATTCCTGGAGAGTGTTGAGAATTGAAGGCTATTGGTCCACACATTTCCACAGCTGGGAAAACAAGTCCTTCAGGGGCCACAAAGGCATAAATATTTAATTGAGTGGTTAACTCTGTGCGTGTGTGTGTGTGTGTGTGTTAGTTGCTTCTAACTCAGTTGTATCTGACTCTTTGCAACCCCTTGGACTGTACCTGCCAGCCTCCTCTGTCCATGGGATTCTCCAGGCAAGAATACTGGAGTGGGTTGCCATTTCCTTCTTCAGGGGATCTTCCCAACCGAGGGACTGAACCTGAGTCTCCTGCATTGCAGGCAGATTCTTGACCATTTGAGCCACTAGGGAAGCCATTAAGCAAATGGCAATATGGCAGAAAAACACATACTAGTATATAGCCAATATGAGCACATGGGAGATTTAATGTATTGAAATTTTTTATACTAGATTTCTAGAGACTTATTTTCTGGGTCATGGTAAAACAAACTTAATACATTCCCAGTATTATTTCTATTAATCACTTTATTTAATTACCCTCAGGAACATTTCCCCCTCTGGAGTATGAGGAAGAGAATTAGAAACTAAGGAGTAGGAAGAAGATTCGGAAATAATATCCTCCCTCGAATAATGTCCTCCCATAACTTGAATATGAAAAAATTCAATAATTTTGCCTGCAGCTTAACTTTTCTTGAGGAATTCCCTATGGAAGGCCTAGAACCTTACATAAAAAAATTTTTCCCCCAAAAGCGGGAGCTGAAAACAAGTCCAGGGGCCCCACAGAGCCCATGGGAGGAGAAGGGGACTGGAGTCAGGTGGATGTGGGGGGAGAGGCTGCCCATGACAGGGGTATTTCATGTTTTATAGGCACTGCAGGCAGAGTTCAAGGGCAGCTGAGCAGTAGGGCAGAGGCAGTGCTGCACAGTGGTTAGAAACGTGATCTGGGAAGCCAGTCTGCCTGGGTATAAAACCTGGCTCTGATGCTAACCAGTTAAGGGACCTTGGGCAAGTGACTTACATTTCTCACATGTAAAGATTTTTTTAAATAGAAATCTAAACAGAAACAGAAACCTAAAGTCACATTCTCAATGAACTTCAGAGTGTAGTGTGGATTAACTGCCTACTGCTGCTGTAACATACAAACCTGCGGCTTACAACAATACAAGTTTGTTCTCTTACAGTCCTGGAGGTAAGAAACCTGAATTCATTTTCATGGGGCTAAAGTCAGGGTGGAGGAAGGGCTGGTTCCTCCTGGAGGCTGTCAGCAAAGAATCTGTTTCTTTGCTTATTTTAGCCTCTAGAGTCCACTTGTCTTGGAATATGGCTGCCTTTTCCATCCTCAGACCACATCACTCCAATCTTGGCTTCCATCATCACTTTGCCATCTCCTCTTCTGCTATCAAGTCTCCCTCTGCCTCCCTTTGACAAGGATACTTGGGACTACATTTAGGGCCCATGCAAATAATTCAGGATAATCACTGCCACCTCAATATCCTAAACCTGATCTACAAAATCCGTTTGGTCATATAAAATAATGGGTTCTAGGGGTTAGGGTGTACACATCTCTTGGAGGCATGATTCAACCTACCAAAACGTGTGATTAAATTAGACAGCTTAGTTCAAAAAAATATCACATTTATATCATATCTTCTCAACAGAGTTTTGGTAATTGAAGTTACTGAATTAAGTGTTTAAAAAATGCATGGCATTTCTGCAGATGCCTGCAGTGCCAGACATTATTAGTGCTCATTAAACAAAGTACATACTTGTTCCTCCATGGTTCTCTACATACATCCTTGCACACTAGGGTGAGGCCAAGAGGATCAGAGCAGAAATTATGACACGGATTCCATGCTGGCTCTTATAAATGGTCACCTTAATTTATTGCCTAAACTGGGAGACTTTTGAGAATAAAGGGAAGTATATTAACTACTGGGCCTCCTTGGTAGCTCAGCAGTAAAGAATCTGCCTGCAGTGCAGGAGTTCAGTTCGGTTCAGTTCAGTTACTCAGTCATGTCTGACTCTTTGTGACCCCATAGACTGCAGCATGCCAAGCTTCCCTGTTCATCACCAACTCCCGGAGCTTACTCAAACTCACGTCCATCACGTCGATGATGCCATCCAACCATCTTTCATCTGTCGTTCCCTTCTCCTCCTGCCTTCTATTTTTCCCAGCATCAGGGTCTTTTCTAGTGAGTCAGTTCTTCACATCAGGTGGCCAAAGTATTGGAGTTTCAGCTATTCAATATACCAATGAATATTCAGGACTGATGTCCTTTAGGATGGACTGGTTGGATCTCCTTGTTGTCCAAGGGACTCTCAAGAGTCTTCTCCAACACCAGAGTTCAAAAGCATCAATTCTTTGGCACTCAGCTTTCTTTATAGTCCAACTCTCACATCCATACATGACTGTTGGGAAAACCATAGATTTGACTAGATGGACTTTTGTTGGTTAAGTAATGTCTCTGCTTTTTAATATGCTGTCTAGGTTGGTCATAGCTTTTCTTTCAAGGAGCAAGTGCTTTTAATTTCATGGCTGTGGTCACCATCTGCAGTGATTTTGGAACCCCCCCAAATAAAATCTCTCACTGTTTCCATTGTTTCCCCATCTATTGGTCATGAAGTGATGGGACCAGATGTCACGATCTTAGTTTTCTGAATGTTGAGCTTTAAGCCAACTTTTTCACTCTCCTCTTTCACTTTCATCAAGAGGCTCTTCAGTTCTTCTTCGCTTTCTTCCATAAGGGTTGTGTCATCTGCATATCTGAGGTTATTGAGATTTCTCCCGGCAATCTTGATTTCAGCTTGTACTTCATCCAGCCCAGCGTTTCTCATAATGTACTCTGCATATAGATTAAATAAGCAGAGTGACAGTATACAGCCTTGACATACTCCTTTCTTGATTTGGAACCAGTCTGTTGTCCCATGTCCATATCTGTTGTTTTTTGACCTACATACAGATTTCTCAGGAGACAGGTCAGGTGGCCTGCTGTTCCCATCTTTTTAAGAATTTTCCACAGTTTGTTGTGATCACACAGTCAAAGGCTTTGGCATAGTCAATAAAGCAAAAGTAGATGTTTTTCTGAAACTCTCTTGCTTGTTCAATGATCCAGCAGATGTTGGCAATTTGATCTCTGGTTCCTCTGCCTTTTCTAAATCCAGTTTCAACATCTGGAAGTTCATGGTTCATGTACTGTTGAAGCCTGGCTTGGAGAATTTTGTGCAGTACTTTGCTAGCGTATGAGATGAGTACAATTGTGTGGTTGTTTGAACATTCTTTGGCTTTGCCTTTCTTTGGGATAAGAATTAAAACTGACCTTTTTCAGTCCTGTGGCCAGTGCTGAGTTTTCCATATTTGCTGGCATATTGAGAGCAGAAGTTTCATAGCATCATCTTTCAGGATTTGAAATAGCTCAACTGGAATTCCATCACCTCCACTAGCTTTGTTCATAGTGATGCTTTCTAAGGCCCATTTGACCACATTCCAGAATGTCTGGCTCTAGGTAAGTGATCACACCATCGTGGTTATCTGGGTCATGAAGATCTTTTTTGTGTAGTTCTATGTATTCTTGCCACCTCTTAATATCTTCTGCTTCTGTTAGGTCCATACCATTTCTGTCCTTTATTGTGCTCATCTTTGCATGAAGTGTTCCCTTGATATTTCTGATTTTCTTGAAGAGATCTCTAATCTTTCCCAGTTGATTGCTTTCCTCAATTTTTTGCATTGATCGCTGAGGAAGGCTTTATCTCTCCTTGCTATTCTTTGGAAGTCTGCATTCAAATGGGTATATCTTTCCTTTTCTCCTTTGCCTTTAGCTTCTCTTCTTTTCTCAGCTATTTGTAAGGCCTTCTCAGACAACCATTTTGCCTTTTTGCATTTCTTTTTCTTGGGGATGGTCTTGATCACTGCCTTCTGTATGATGTCATAGTTCCTCACGCACTCTATCAGATCTAATCCCTTGAATCTATTTCTCACTTCCACTGTATAATCTAAATCGATTTGATTCAGGTCATACCTGAATGGTCTACTGGTTTCCCCTACTTTCTTCAATTTAAATCTGAATTTGGCAATAAGGAGTTCATGATCTGAGCCACACTCAGCTCCCAGTCTTGTTTTTGCTCACTGTATAGCAATGCAGGAGACAAGGGTTCAATCCCTGGGTCAGGAAGATACCCTGAGAAGGAAATGGTAACCCACTCCAGTATTTTCATCTGGGAAATCTCATGGACAGAGGAGTCTGGTGGGCTATAGTTCATGGGGTCACAAAAGAGTCAGACACAGCTTAGTGACTAAACCACCACCAACCATATCAGCTATTACACCAAATCAACAGGTATACACTGTGACTGCTACAGGCAAACCTGAATATCTATAATCACCCAACTTAAAAACATCCTGCAAAATCCCCCAGCCCTCTTCTCCTCTGACTGGGAGGCCAGGTAGTCCAGATAGCAGAGTTACAAGTTGAAGGTGAGTTGCCCTCCCCTTGCTGACTTTTATGAGAAATAAACCTTTATTGCCAGTTCACAGGGTATTTGTTCGTAGAACACAGCCTAAGCTATCCTGACTCAGACACGTACACTCTGGCAAGCTTGCTCTCTCCTCATTGTATTTCTGAATAGGGGACATTCCATCAGTGTAAGGGTTTGACTCCACTTAAAGGTCAGGTCATTTGCTCTCAGCAGCAAAGTTACAGGAAGAAATGCTCTAACTGGGTATAAATGCCGACACTGGGTTCCCTTCTGAACAGCTGTGACTGGTCTGCTTATGGGCTTTTGACTTGGGAGACTGAAATGAAAACTCCAGAGTTTGAACAATACTTGGCATTTCTTGATGCTTTTTTTATGAAGGAGTTCAGTGAGCTTAACATCAGGCAACTCTAAACAGGGGGCTCTTTTTCAGAGCAAAGACTTACAAAGAATGTGAACTGATGTTGGCATTTTGTTCAGGGGACTTTGTTGGTGAGAATGAAAGCATGAAGGGCTTTGTTGGTCAGCAGCTCTCACTGCAGCAGAAACTAGAGGGTAGCCCTGTGGGCTCTAGTGTGTGGAGGGAACACTGCTCATGCTAACTGCTTTGTTCACATCCATACACACTGCAAACAGCTGCCAACCATTCTTACAGCGTGGCCACCACTGACTGGCAATTTCTGATAAGAAGTGTAGCAGAGCATACAATTTACAAAGCAATTTCACATAAAGTATTTCTTTTTAGCTTTTTTTTCAGTATCTCTAACCTGAGCAATCAGCCTTTGGTTTGTCAATATTAATAAGAGGATGTGGAGGGGAAGGGGGCAAGGAAAGAGAAGGAGGAAGGGGAGGAGGAGAGGCAGTAAAAAGATGAATCAAACAGAGTGGGATCCACCCTGAGCCTCCCTGAACATCTAAACCCATATTGTGTGCCTGGTACCACTTCAGGCACTCTTGGGCTAATGCTAATTGTGTGGCCAAAGTAAAATGTGTCAATATTTATATGGATTTTTTTGTTCATCAAAAGCATAGTTTAACGGTTCTCCAGACAATTAAGCTGAGAGGGAAAAAATACCAATCCTCAAAGCTTACGTACTGTATAGTTCTTCTAATATAACATTCTTGAAATGACAAAACTATAGAAATGGAGAATAGATCAGTCATTGTCAACAGTCAGGGACAGGGTGGGGTGTGAGATTGGAGGTGACTATAAAAGGACAACAGGAGGGGTCCTTGTTGTGATGAAATTGTTCTATAGTCTGACTTTATTAATGTCAATATCCTGGTTGTGATATTGTAATATAGCTTCATGCTGTACTACATTATTATGTTATATTTTTATTTCATGGGAGTCTATAATGAAGAATGGTTGAAAAATATTTGGCAAAACTAATACAATATTGTAAAGTTTAAAAATAAAATAAAATAAAAAAAGATTATATTAAATGTCTATTTGCTCTTTGAAAAGTTGCAAGCATTCAGATAGGCCAAAGGTCACTAATGCAGAGAGTTACTAATGATCAAATGAAGAAATGACTCATTTCCCATTATTTTAAGTCTGGGGAAAAAAAGATGGCTACAGTGTATTGGAAGCTTACACATGGTGTTGACAGGCAGTATATCAGATGTGTTACACACTGTCTCTAATGTAATCCTACACGAGGAGGAGCTATCATCAAAGTAATGATAAGGAGCTGAAGCAGAGAAGGAAATGTGAGTAGCTCACCATCACATCATAATAGATGGTGGAACTAAGAATCAAATCATGCTTTTATCCACTGAAATACATTGCTTCTGAGACCTTCAACAACATGGAATTGACCTGAGGTCTTTAAGGACGAATGGCTTGTCCACAGGAGTAACACTGGGGCTTGAGTGTTCATACAGCACTCTTTCCACCATGCTGTGCTCTCACAGGTGGTTGAGAAGAGAATAGAATGGCAGTATCAGCTGCCTGAGAGACAGGGGAAATAAGGGCAAAAGTCTCAACAAGGCTGGTGTCCAAAGTATAACAAGGAAAACGGGTAAATTTACATGAGTTCCTCCTTTGTAGATTTATTTGAATATAAAGAACTCTAATTCAGAACATTTCAAAAGATCTGTCCTCTGACTCAGAAATATGGGGCAAAAATCAGCATCCCCCTAAAGTGCATTATAATCCCACTGTTAAGGGACCAGTTTTTTGATCAAGACAAAACTGTTACCAAAAAATGGATGAAGTGAGTGAAAACTAAGCACTTAATTCAGTTTGCAGTGAGATAGAAAGCAATGAACAGATCTGCTAATAATGTCCTTGCCTCTCACCGCCTTTGAGGTCATACAAAGTGACTCAACTTTGGGAAACTGTCCTCTTGATTCTGAAATACAGCTGTATCTGAAATTAAGCCAGGCTTGCTTTCTCAAGCAGCGCACACACTTCTTACCACTTTTCCAGTAAATACACAATATAAGGTTCATGACTATATTTTGGCTTAAGTTACATCCAAGTATCATTATACCCCCAATTGCATGTCTGACAAAAGTGGGACCAGTGCTTTGAGCACAGACAACACAAAGGCTCTTGCTTCCTGGATGAGTGAGAGCTGTTTCACCTTGACACTGTTGCTGGCAAATCTCTGAGAGATGAGCGTTTTGAAAATGCTATAAACAGCTTAGCCTTTTCTTAGCATTTTGAAGAGCACATTAATAGCCTGGCCTTTTCTTAAGGGCTTTCTTTTTCCCTTAGCCAAATTTGACAGTTGGAAGTGAACAGTGAGCGGATGGAATCAAAGTCAGAGCCGTGTCTTAAAAGCAGTGTGGAAATGATGTCATCCGGCATTGTCTTCAAAAGAATATAAGAATATTAAGTGGATGTCTCATGAACTTACATACAAAGGATACTCTTCACTTAAGGACAGAATAATAATGTCTCACAGAAGAAAGATGTAATTCTTGATACCCATAAAATCTATTCAGACAGCTCTTAGCTGGTACCAAAAAACCCTGCAACTCTCAACCAAAAGAAGTTATATTAATAGAATTAATTTTTAATACCTAATAAGCTATAGAATAGCTTGTTCTCCATGCTGTAAATGACAGTTTAAAGATGGTATTGTCATTGTTACCATTTGGGAAATTTTGTTAAAAAGAAACCAAGAGGTATACGGTCATGTAACAGAATTAGCCAAAGGAAGTTAAAAAGCATAACACTACCCTCTTGGACTTAACAGCTTCCCAAAAAGTGATATGGAAGCTCTCCTACATAAACAGGGACACATGCAACCCCATCCAACACCCAGAAAAACTGCAGAGCTTATTTCAAAGGGTATGTTGAGAATCCACCTAGTTTTTCCCCTGTCTTCTGTGTATAAACACACAGCAACTCCGTAGCAGCTGAATTTTTAAACACTGGCTGAGCAGTTTGCCAGGAGCGGTGTCTGCTTACAGCAGGAAGAGGCCTAGAAATTAGGAATGCTTTATCGGATGTTGTGGCCAACTGCATTTTCCCAAAATAGCTGCAACAATGTTCTGCATACAGCTGGAAGTCAATAATTACCAATGAACAGAGAGTTGTATAAGATGACTTAGTCCTCCCCACAGTTAGTCACAGCAAGAGCGGAAAGAATATTTTCAGCGTCATATTTGAATCCTATCTGACAACTTGGAAACTGTAGTAATTTGAACTTATGTAGGCAATAAAAGGATAGCTTCATTGCTGGCACACCAAAAAGTATACCTAACTGTCATTTGCATTCTGTGCTAAGAAGGTCAGCATGGAGCACTCATTCTCTTGCTTCATTTCCTTGCTAGTCACAGGTTCTTTTTGTCACAAGCTATGTGGCAATATTTATTTTAATCAAGAAGAGGCAATACAAGCAAAGGCAATTATAACAGGTAGGTTCGGTAAGGAACTAAACAGCAAGATCTCATCCCAGTGACCAAAAAAAAAAAAAAAAAGCATGTAATTGTATTTGTCTGACAATTTATTTCTTGGAACAAGCTTGTAAATGCCCATATGCTCATGCTCCATCCAGCACTATCAGGTAAGGCTAGCTCTCAGTGGAGGGGTTAGCATGGGGTCAATTGGAGGTACCTTCTCTTGGACCAAAGACTGAAGATTGGGATCTCATGTTGGAATCTTGCACCTTGATGGAATTTCTCTAAGCTCCAACAGTGATTTATATTACAGGAACAGAAAATGACTCCTGGTTTTCTCCCTATCTTTAGCACCATTGCTCTCCTTTTCTGTCAATGTTTCAGAACAAATTTGTATCTTAAAAATCAGTTGAAATTAGTTGACTAGAGCTTGAAGAATTCAAACATAGAAGGCAGGACTATGGTAAAGACGATGATGATGACAATGAAATAGTTAATAATTTACTAAACATTTATTTGCTCTTTGAACTTCCAGATGTTCAAGCTGGATTTAGAAAAGGCAGAGGAACCAGAGATCAAATTGCCAACATCCGCTGGATCATGGAAAAAGCAAGAGAGTTCCAGAAAAACATCTATTTCTGCTTTATTGACTATGCCAAAGCCTTTGACTGTGTGGATCACAATAAACTGTGGAAAATTCTGAAAGAGATGGGAATCCTAGACCACCTGACCTGCCTCTTGAGAAATCTATATGCAGGTCAGGAAGCAACAGTTAGAACTGGACATGGAACAACAGACTAGTTCCAAATAGGAAAAGGAGTACGTCAAGGCTGTATATTGTCACCCTACTTATGTAACAGATATGCAGAGTACATCATGACAAATGCTGGGCTGGAAGAAGCACAAGCTGGAATCAAGATTGCCAGGAGAAATATCAATAACCTCAGATATGCAGATAACACCACCCTTATGGCAGAAAGTGAAGAGGAACTAAAAAACCTCTTGATGAGAGTGAAAGAGGAGAGTGAAAAAGTTGGCTTAAAACTCAACATTCAGAAAACTAAGATCATGGCATCTGGTCCCATCACTTCATGGCAAATAGATGGGGAAACAGCGGAAACAGCGTCAACCTTTATATTTTGGGGCTCCAAAATCACTGCAGATGGTGATTGCAGCCATGAAATTAAAAGACACTTACTCCTTGGAAGGAAAGTTATGACCAACCTAGATAGCATATTCAAAAGCAGAGGCATTACTTTGCCAACAAAGGTCCGTCTAGTCAAGGCTATGGTTTTTCCAGTGGTCATGTATGGATGTGAGAGTTGGACTGTGAAGAAAGCTGAGTGCCGAAGAATTTATGCTTTTGAACTGTGGTGTTGGAGAAGACTCTTGAGAGTCCCTTGGACTGCAAGGAGATCCAACCAGTCCGTTCTGAAGGCGATCAGCCCTGGGATTTCTTTGGAAGGACTG
>NW_011494634.1:1978096-2008165 GCF_000754665.1 Bison bison bison | reverse complement strand
GGTTTTTCCAGTGGTCATGTATGGATGTGAGAGTTGGACTGTGAAGAAAGCTGAGTGCCGAAGAATTTATGCTTTTGAACTGTGGTGTTGGAGAAGACTCTTGAGAGTCCCTTGGACTGCAAGGAGATCCAACCAGTCCGTTCTGAAGGAGATCAGCCCTGGGTGTTCATTGGAAGGAATGATGCTAAAGCTGAAACTCCAGTACTTTGGCCACCTCACGTGAAGAGTTGACTCATTGGAAAAGACTCTGATGCTGGGAGGGATGGGGGGCAGGAGGAGAAGGGGACGACAGAGGATGAGATGGCTGGATGGCATCACCGATTCGATGGATGTGAGTCTGAGTGAACTCCGGGAGATGGTGATGGACAGGGTTGCCTGGCATGCTGTGATTCATGGGGTCGCAAAGAGTCAGACACAACTGAGCGACTGAACTGAACTGAACTGAACTGATGCTGTGCTGAGTCGTTTCAGTCATGTTTGACTCTTTATGACCCCATGGATGGTAGCCCACAAGGCTCCTCTGTACTTGGGATTCTCCAGGCAAGAATATGGAGGGAGTTACCATGTCCTCCTCCAGGGGATCTTCCTGACCCAGGGACTGAACATGCATCTTTTAGGTTTCCTGCATTGGCAAGTGGGTTCTTTACCACTAGCGCCACCTGAGAAACCCCTATTTGCACTAGACCCTACTCCCAATACTAACATACTTTATTTACTTTAATCCTCACGATTGTGAGGCATTATTCGTATTATTATCCCACTTTATATCTGAGAAAACTGAAGCTTAGAGAAGTTAAATAATTTGCCTTGGGTCAAACAAGATCCAAGGCTGGGATTTCAACCCAGGTCTGTCAGGAGCCAAAGCCCCTAAATGTTATAAATCATGTGTCTTCAAAAACCAATTTTTTTCTGTGACACACTCTTGCATTGCAGGCAGATTCTTTACCATCTGATCCATCAGGGAAGCCCTCGTAAACCACAGTTTGTACAAAATTATATTTAAGCCTGATTTTTTAATTACCAATGGTCTGCTGCAGTAATTCTACACATTTCCACAATAAAAAATTAAGTTCTTCATTTAAAAAAAATGGAAGAATAACAAATGGCTAGATGAAAAAAAATCAGATATTAAATTTCAGGTATTGAAAATTAAAGAGAATTTAATTCAGTTCCAGAAACATTAACCAAGTGATGTCCTGTACAAGGCACTGTAAGAATTCATTCAAAGATTGAGATAGCATCGCCCCTGCTCCAGAGAAGCCAAAGTACTCGTGGTAGGGACACAGTGTAATGTTTCAAGACTTACTAAAATATAATCTCCTAAGAGAAGTCTCCCCTATCACCTATCTAACCTGCTGACCCATTCTCTGTTACTTTCTATCACAGGGATAAGCATACTTTTTCTGTAAAGGGCCAGATGGTAAACGATTTAGGCTTAGTGGGTTATATGGTCTCTGTCAAAACCACTCAGCTCTGCTGTTGTAGTTTGAAAGCAGCTTTAGACCCACTGGTAAACAAATGAACATGGCTGTGTTCCAATAAAACTTTATTTACAAACAGGCAGTTGGCCAAGTAACTGTGCCAACTGGGCACAGTTTGCCAACCCTACTCTAACATCTCACTCTGTTTTTTCCTTTATAGCACTTAACAAAGTGTGGTATTATCTTATTTATTTATTTACTGTTTCCCTCCACACACACAAAAAAATAGCAGCTCCAAGAGAGTGGGGTCCTTGTTGCTTGTTCACAGCAGGCTCTCTAGGGTCTATAAAAGAGTTCCTGACACCTAGGCAACTCACTCTGTGTATTTGTTGATCAGTTACATGAATGAACACCATTCCACAAAAGGAGAAACATGGACTGCCAACAAAATATGAACTATATTTGGCCTTACTGTTAATAAATATAAAATAACTGAAAATGTCATTTTTTACTTGTTAGATGTACAACAGTTAGAAGAAGAGAATGATGAGGAGGGGAGGAGGGGTGTAAGGGGGAGGGAGAGAGAGAGCAGAAAGAGGATGAGAACTAGTGTGGATGGGTATGTGGGCAAACTGGGCCTCTCACTACTGCAGGTAGGAGAGAGAACCGGTGGCCATTTGCAATTATACACCAAGTTGTATATGCCCATTCAAAAAGGGCAAAGGATTGAACAGACATTTCTCCAAGGATATACAAAAGGGTAATCGGCACATGAAGGATTCTCAATTAAAATAGTTTTAGAGAAATGCAAGTCAAAATCACAATGAGGTACCACTTTACATCCATTAAGATGGCTATTTTCAAAAAAGAGAAAATAAGTGTTGGTGAAGAAATGGAGATTTTAGAACCCTCTTGCACTGTTGATGGGAATGTGAAATGGTGCAGCTGTTGGGCGTTCCTTAAAAAGTTAAGCGCAGAATTACTATATGAGCCACCAATTCCTCTCCTAGGTATATGCCTGGATACGTATACACTCATGTTTATAGTAGCATTATTTACAAGAGCCAAAAAGTAAAAACACCTTGAATGTTCATCTATTCACAGAAGAGTGGATAAACAAATATGGTATATGCATACAATGGAATATTATTTAGTCTTAAAAAGGAATGCAGTACTGATACATGCTAAAACATGGATGAACTTTGAAAACATTGTGTTAAATGAAGTGTGTGTGTGTTGGTGGCTCAGTCATGTCCAACTCTTTGTGGCCCATGGACTGTAGCCCACAAGGCTCCTCTGTCCATGGGATTCTCCAGGCAAAAATACTGAAATGGGTTGTCACTTCCTATTCCAGGGGATCTTCCCATCCCAAGGATTGAACCTGCATCTCTAAGTCTCCTGCATTCGCAGGCAGATTCTCTACCACTAGCGCTACCTGGAAAGTCCAAATGAAGTAAGCTAGGCACAAAAAACCAATATTGTATGATTCCATTTATATGTAATATTCAGAACAGGCAAATAGTAGAATAGAGGTTATCAGGAACTTGGGGAGGAGAGGAAATGAGAGTTATTATTTAATGGGTACAAAGTTTCTAACTGGGATGGTGAAAAATCTGTGGAGATGGATGGAGGAGATGTTTGCACAATATTTTGAATGTACTTAATGCCACTGATATATACACTTTAGAAATGATTAAAATTATAAATTTTATATTATATATGGTTAACCACAATAAGGTGTATACAGATCTTTCTTGATTTAGGGAGGGGTGGTGAAAAGTGTCCAACTCTTTGTGATGTCCCAATAAATGGGTCAATAAGTGGATCTGCAAAGAGATCAGACCAGTCAATCCTAAAGGAAATATGATTCAAAGAGCTGAATCATTTGAAAAGACCCTGATGCTGGGAAAGATTGGGGGCAAGAGGAGACGGGGACGACAGAGGATGAGATGGTTGGATGGCATCACCGACTCAATGGACATGGGATTGGGTGGACTCTGGGAGTTGGTGATGGACAGGGAGGCCTGGTGTGCTGCAGTTCATGGGGTCACAAAGAGTCAGACATGACTGAGTGACTGAACTGACTGAAAGGAAATCAATCCTGAATATTGGTCGGAAGGACTGATGCTGAAGCTGAAGCTCCAATAGTTTGGCCACCTGATGCGAAGAGCTGACTCATTAGAAAAGACCCTGATGCTGGGAAAGACTGAAGGCAGGAGGGAGAAGTTGGACAAGTTGGACAAGGCAAAGGATAAGTTGGGTGGATAGCACCATTGACTCAATGGAGTTGAGTTGAGCAAACTCCAGGAGCTGGTGAAGGACAGGGAAGCCTGGCGTGCTGCAGTCCATGGGGTTGAAAAGAGTCAGACACGACTGACCAACTGAACAGAAACAATAAATGGATAAACTCATCGTGGGTTGAAAATATTTCAAGTCAAAAATATCCTTAATATACCTAACTTACCAAACATCAGAGCTTAGCCTAGCACACACCTTAAAAGTGCTCAAAACACATACATTAGCCCATAGTGGGACACGGTCATCTAAAACAAAGCCAACTTTACAATAAAATGTTGAGTAGCTCCAGTACTCTTGCCTGGAAAATCCCATGGACAGAGGAGCCTAGAAGGCTGCAGTCCATGTGGTCTCTGAGGGTCGGACACGACTGAGCGACTTCACTTTCACTTTTCACTTTCATGCACTGGAGAAGGAAACGGCAACCCACTTCAGTGTTCTTGCCTGGAGACTCCCAGGGACAGGGGAACCTGGTGGGCTGCCGTCTCTGGGGTCACACAGAGTCAGACACGACTGAAGTGACTTAGCAGCAGCTTATGCATACTTATTATGCACATTTATTGCGTACTGTACTAAAAGTTAAAAACAGAATGGTTGTTACATGTGTGGATTCTTTTCTCTTGGGATCATGTGGTTGATGGGCGCTATGGCTCACTGCTGTTGCCCAGCATTACAAGTATCAGACTGCATTATCACTAGCCTGGGAAAAGTTCAAATTTCAAAATTCGAAGTATAGTTTCTATTGAATAGGTATTGCTTTCACAATATTGTAAAGTTAAAAAATCAAAAGTTGAATCACTGTAAATCAGGGACCATGGGTATATGCTTTTTACTCTAAAATCCTATTCCTAACAATTAACGTGGAGGACGGGTAATGCAGAAGGGTGAAATAAGTATGTACTAGAATCCATCAACTTCAAGATCCATGAATAAGGATCTAATTATATAAATAAAGCCTGACATGACAATACACAAAAGAAACTATTATGTAGGCATTAAATTGAACAGGGTAGACTTTTCACAAAAAATATCTCCATTAACACTATTGCTGAATTTAAAAAAAAGTTAAAAAATGTGTGTGCAGAATGATCTCATTGATGTAAAAAGTCTGAAGTCTAATTACATATGAAAAATATGTAAGATATTCTCCAAAATGTTAATAGTGGTTATTCTCTGAATGGAGGGTTTGAGATGATTTTAAGATTATCCTCTTCACAATTTTCTGTACTATTTTCTAACAAAAAATATGTCTAACCAAAATAACATGCTGTTATAAATTCATGTTTATCACTTTTTTCACATTAATTAAGGAGGGTTAGGCCCTTGATACTTTCATAATAGATGTTTTCTGCATTTCCATTTCCATAGCAACAACATACTTGTGAGAGAATCAGATATAGTTTTAAAAGAGATACATACCTCAGATAGTGGAGTTGCCATTTCATCACCCAAAAACAAAGATACTATTTCATTGCAACAGACAATAATCATGTTCTAGAAATAAAAGACAACATAGTGAGGTTGATCTTATTGGTAAAATACTGGGTATTTTAGTTACAAATTATTTGTCTCATTTGTCTTTTGCTACACCATTCTCTAACCCTAATTCCCAGGATGAAATTTAGAGATATTCAGAGGTCACAATCTTTAAAGTAATTATGGTTACTTGAAAGATACAGAATAGCCACAAAATATAAGATTTAATGATGAATAATAAACTATTTTAGGATTTTTTTCCTGCAAATTCACCACTAAAATTCATATGTTACAGAGGTACAGGTAAAGGAATTTACACCAAAATAAGATTTTGGAAGACCACTTTTCTTCTGAGAAGAGAGCCCTGGAATAAAGAGGGTTGGATCTCAGAAAGTATTTAAGAAAAGATGAACAGTTGGGAATTGACAAAAAAAAAAAAAAAACAACTGGAAAGCGTAAATAAAGAGGAAGAGAGCGGTGGCACGTAGACTCTTTCAGCTGTGGCACGTGAACTCTTAGTTGTGAAGTCCCGTGTGCTGCAACTAAGACCTGGCAAGGACAAATAAATAAGTATTTTTTTGTTTGGATATTTTTATTTTTATTTTTTTAATTTAAATTTATTTATTTTAATTAGAGGCTAGTAAGCCAGAAAGAAAAACACCAATACAGTATACTAACACATATATATGGAATTTAGAAAGATGGTAATGATAACCCTGTATGTGAGACAGCAAGAGACACAGATGTATAGAACAGTTTTTTGGACTCTGTGGGAGAGGGCGAGGGTGGGATAATTTAGGAGAATGGCATTGAAACATGTATAATATCATATAAGAAACAAATCGCCAGTCCAGGTTCAATGCAGGATAGAGGAAGCTTGGGGCTGGTGCACTGGGATGACCCAGAGGGATGGTATGAGGAGGGAGGCGGGAGGTACACCCCTGGTGGATTCATGTTGATGTACGGCAAAACCAATACAATAAGTATTTTTTAAAAAGAGGAAGAGTCAGTATCGTCCTCAGTCCATTGTTGAAGACACTGCTGCAGCTCCTACTGTATGGCCACAGCTGTGTTTCTGAATGGACACTGGACCCAAGAAAGATCAACCCATCAGATTCTCCATCATTGTGATTTTTACATAAGGAAAGACAACAGAAGAGCACTATCAGCAGTCTGGCTGCATGAGCTGAGAGGTCCCAACAGGAGATGGAGAAGGCAGCCCATGGACTAGACGTATAATGAGTAAGAGGAGGAAACAGAGATAAAGGAGAACTTATGCCCCTGTAGGTCTGTGTGCACTCTTGGCTCCTGACTCTCCAAGTTTCATTTTCTGTGGGGTCCACTGTATTTTGTCCCTGGTCCTTGGTTATGCAAGAGCTTACTGACTATGCCCTGCCAAACACTGCCTCCTTATCAAACCTATTTCATTTGGGTTAGTGTAAGTACTGATAGTTGTTCTTTACTTACAACTAAAGGAGTCATGATCATAAGACTGTCAGAGATAAACTATGCTTATCTCACAGTGTTGCTCACATCTTTCAACAATTTGCTTTTATTTCAGTAGTATTAGTATGTACATGTACTAACATCCAGAAATATGAAAATGATCAAAGTGCATTCATTTTTAAATTAACACTCACCAAGGCTGGCTAAAAGCCTTAAAATAAAGAAACAATTGAACTCATATTAAAGTTTTAACAAATGCAGAAACATAGAAAAGATCAAAATTTGGAGTTCCAAAGCTATAGCTAATTCTATTCACTTTAACAAATATATCTGAGGCATTCTACTAGGCACTGTGGAGCACAAAGATAAAGAAACAGACCCCATCCTCACCAAGTGTATAAGAGCTGAAAAAAAAAATAGATTCATACTTGACTAAATAATATGCCAAGTAGAGCATGGTCAGAAAATGGGTAGCTATGACATGTTATAAGAGCCTAGAGATGGGAGAGAGAGTAATATGTATATGGAACAGGGAACATTTCCTGGAGAAAGGGAACTGAGACATGAGGAAGTAGTAGCTGGCAGAGGATGGGGACAAGGATGGAGGGAGCCATGTAAGCAATGTAACAGCAGATACTCAAGGAACATAAAGAGCCTGGCATGGTCTTTACCACGGAAGTGTATTGGAAGCTTGGTGGTAAGAGTGGTGAGGAATAAGACTGAGAGGTATACTTATAACAGGACATGTAAATGTAAGGAATTTGGGTTTTGTTGCTTAGGAAATTGAGAGGCACTGGACTGAGGGGATAATGATTGCTTTAAGAAAATATTAATAATTCTGGCCATCTGGCCACTGTTTAAAGGTTAACTAGACTAGGAAGAAAAAAGAGAATGAAATTAGCTAGGAGGCTTCTCAAATTGGGCAGGAAGCGATCATGACCAGAAGTAGGGCAGTGTTCATGGGACCAGAAAGGATGGAAGGCAGCAGGACATCCAGCACTCATCGGGGGTCACCAGGTCTCTATGGTGAACTTTGCAGTCTGGTCCCCTCTACTAGATGGGGCAACATACATCCCGGAGTGTGTTCTTACATATTCTTACTTGTCCCTATTTCTATGTTTCTAATTGAGTTCTTAGGACCGGTTAAAGTATGTTTTCTTTTTATACAAAAGGTTGCAATAATAGCTGTGATGGGCCGCTGTCATGATTTCATCAAGAGCTATCAAGCAAAACGACACTGTCTGTATCATTAAACATTTCACATAACAGATGGAGACACCATGTTTCCTGATAAATGCCTTCCATGGTCTGTCTCAACACATAGTGAACAGAAATTTTGCCTCAACAACGTTCTATTTCTTTGGTGTTATTTCAGGTAGACCACTTAAACGTGTCAGAAACTGGCTGATTAGCTGCTGGGCTGTGGGGGACCTCCTGTGACCTTTCTGCCTAGAAATGAAGACAAGGGAAGCACCAAGCTCATCAATTCCTGGGAAGGCTGCCAGAGGGATGCTGCAGTTGGCAAGGGGGGCCGGGAGGGCACAGACGGTCTCTTGCTCAATATTTGCCATTTCCCCCTTAAGAAGGAGCATCTGTTGATTCTATGAGTGGTGGGCCTCTGAGTTACTACAAAACTAACAGAGCCAACATTTTGACTTTGAAGTTCCTGTGGTCATTCATCAGTTTTATGAACAGAAAAAAAAAAAAAAAACATTCTAAATTGCTTTCCTTCCTCCAAACTCTTGCTTCCCACATCCCTCCTCCACATGCCGTCAGGGTTATCTTAGCAAATCTCAGGATGGGTCAGGGGATGCTCTTCTGGGTGCTGGCCACACTTTCTCCAACCCCCACCCCTCACCAGCCCTGCTTTCCCAGGGTCCTACATTCACCCTGCACCCCTGACACCCTGATAAAACGTCCAGCCCCATGACTTCACATGTCGTCTCCTGCTGGATCCTTGGTCAGGAGTAGGCGCTCTCCACAGGTCTCCAGTGAGAAGTTTCGTGAGCAACTACTGAAGAGGCACTACGTGTCAGTTACCTGGTGAGGTACTGAACATCGAAAGATGGAGCAGACCCCCGAGCAAAGGAACTCAAAGTCAAGAGAGAGGAAGAGACACAGAAAGAGATAATGGCCAAAACAATATGCAATAGTAAGGGGGCACAGGGTATTTGGGGGTTTAAAGAAACATGGTCTTTATTTCAGTCTACAGGCTAATAGAATGCTGCCTGAGTTACTGAAGCACAAAGTCTAGTTCAGCTTTCTCTTTAAACACACACACACACACAACCCTATGTGAATGAGATTTGTTTAAATGATAAATCAGAATAGTTGCCATCAACAGTCCCCCCATTGAGAAGGATTCTAGCAACCTTGCCCTTTTGTGTAAGTGTAGCACTCAGAATGGAGGAAACAGGAAAACGGGAACGTGTCAGAGAGACAAGGCAACTTCAATAATCAAGAGCTGAGCCAGAGTGGAAAGTTGAGAGGAGGCAAAACACTCCATGCAGACTGAGTTGGAGGGAGTACATGCTTAGTTGCTCAGTCATGTCCAGCTCTTTGCAACCCCATGGACTGCAGCCAGGCTCCTCTGTTCATGATATTTTCCAGGCAAGAATACTGGAGTGGGTTGCCATTTCCTACTCCAGGGGATCTTCCCAAACCAGGGATTGAACCCACATTTCTTCCATCTCCAGCATTAGCAGGTAGATTATTTACCACTAGCACCACCTGGGCTGGAGGGAAAGGTTCAGAGGTTAGAGAGCAGCCATGGAAGCCAGGGAGGCACGAAGAACAAGACAGTTGGGAGAAGGAGATTTAAAAGAAGTTATGCTGTATATGATGAAAGGATTCCCTCTCAGATGTTCTTATGAGAAGCTCCATGAAGATTTAGATGTATTTTCAACTGTTTTGAATATTAAATTTATGTTTCTTTGAATGGCAGACTTTTCTTGCTAAGGGCCACCAGGCAGCTGGGCTCATTATGAACATCTGGGTACGTATGACCATACTCAGCCAGTGATTAAGCTCCTCCTGACAGGGACTTAATTGTACTGATTTCAGTATGTTCTTATCTCCTCCGGCCTAGAAAATTTTTGCACATACCAGTCTCTCAAAAATAATGTGTTAATTCATGCTAATGCTTTGTATTTTGTTCTATGTTTTCATAGTACTTTGATATTTGGGATATGTTAACTAACTTTAATTGCCTTATACAATCAGGTGTCCCACACATGTTTACTAAACTCATTTTAGGTGACCTGGTAAATATATTTTAGGCTTTTTGTATTACTATGTTGTTATCATTCCAAAAAGGTGTTTCTGTCTTAAAATCAGAATGGTTTGTATCTTTCCTACGCTTTAAAGCACCTGATAGGCTCTGAAGATTCCCCATAAAGCGAAGAATGACAGGTTAAAATAACCCAGTGATTCAGAGCCAGGGTTGTTCATTTTGGAAGAAGGACATGTTTTCAAGCCAGAAGTGACTGGAACACCTGTTCTGTAGCCCTCCCAAAACATCTTAAATTAATATCTGTGTTCTCAAGTTTTTGGCTTATTCCAGACCATAGGGATTTGGAGGGGAAAAAAGAAAAAAAGAAAAAAGGAAGGGAATGAGAAACATAACAAGATGCACTACCTCCCACATCAACAAGATGCACTACCTCCATATCAACCAAAGGCACATTTTCTGAACCTTTATGTTTAACAACCCAGCAAAAATCTATACTGTGATAGAAGTAAATATATTAGATTACAGAGGTTATGAAATCCTGTCCAATTCCCAACCAGAATCGATCTCTTCAAGTGTCCTAGTTAAATTCTAATTAGCTCCAACTGAAGGTTGTCATGACAACAAACCAGCAGATTTTAGTCAATGGAATGTATTTGATATAACTCAGAACCTAGGTGCTTTTTTCCCTTACATGTTGGTTAGGATATTGGAAAAAAAGAAAATGTTATATTTCACAACTTTCAAATGTTGTGAATTAATTTGTTTGCTAATTCACCTACACTAAAAATATTAGTTTTTTCCTCACTTTGTGACATTCCTGCATATATAAATACCAACCAGAACTGGAACACATTTCACAATGCCCTAATTAAAGTTGAAGAAACATTTTTAAGTTGGAGAATAAAACAAACTCAAAAATACAGAGGAGAACATCAGGACTGAAAGGAGTTTATTTTCCTCAAGAACTGAGCCACTCATATATATCACTCTAGTCAGGACATGAAAGCAAGATGCAAAGCTTGACTCAGGCAAGGTGGGTCATCTGGATTCTCCCCTCTGCCTGCCAAATGCCCCCACTTTCCCTGTTTATTCCTAATTTGTTTGTATTCATAGTCAACTTCTTGACTCAGGAGCTGGGCTCATGGGGATGAGCTTGATACCGACATCTGACTCCCAGGGAAATTCTGATGACTCATTCTCATCAAGGAGCCATCTCTTCATCTCAATGGTATCTGAGTGAAAAGATCATGGCTAGAGACAAGGAGAAAACTAGTCCCAGGGAAGGTTAGGTGACTAACCCTTGGTATAAAGCTGAGTGGCAGGGCACAACCTAGAATGTTTACTCTATGGACACTCAAACTCCTGTCTCAGACAATGTCAGCTGGGAAGACAAATGGGTTCAGGAGAAACACAATCACTTTCCTTTTACGAATTATCTAATAATGGATTCAAGGACAATTTCAGCAAAGAGTAGTCTAGGTTATGGCTCAGGGACAGCAACCTGTTAAGTTTGGTCTATGACTAAAAAACTATGATTGTAAGAGATTTATGAAAGAAGTTTAAAAATGAGTTCTTGAAAACAGATGTGAAAGGGCAACAATGCACTTTAGGAAAAGAATTACGTATATGAATCTCATGAGCTTGAGGTATCTGATCTACCAGGAGATTTATTGTAAGTTCTCAGGATAGTATTACTATCGTTAAACATCTGGTAATTTGTGCCATAACATTTGGGGACCTGTAAAGGATGTGCAACTAAAATTCTAAGCTATCAGTTCTATGATAAATGTAGGCACAGAGCACAGGTGATAGAAACTCTGGAAAGTTGTTTCTTTGCAAAGACTAACTGTTCTTGCCTGATAATCCTCTTACGGGACTGGTGCTTTCACAACAGGGAAAAATGCACTCATTCACGTCACTGGTAAATTTAGACCAAAAAACACCCACGTGTATATTCTGAAGATCAGGAGAGTTGCTAGATTTTGCACTTTCCCATAATTGGTGTGAAGATGAGGTAAACAAGAAAACAAAGTGAGCCCATACCAATCATACTCTTTGAGAATTAAAAATGTTTTCTTATTGGTAACCAATTAAATATCAAACTAGCAAAAAGTGATTAAAAAAAAGATTCAGCAGCTCAAAAATAAACGAAAGATGCTAAAAGCTAACAGAGAAGTCAAACAGATATGGGACCCAAGTGGCTGGGAATTCAAACAGAAAAGCAGCAGAGGGAGGTCCCAGAATTAGAGGTGTGCTACCGGCATTGGGGGTGACCAGTCCTTAACCAGAGTCAGAGAGGGGCCTCCAGGAAGGGAAAGAAGAGTTGAGACATAACTATTTATGCTTGGGTAAAAAAGTTTATGGATGAACATGACAGACCTCATGTAATGATCAGAGAGAAGCTAAGAAAAAAGACAGATAGAGGAAAAATCAAACCTTCTACAGGAAAGGAAAATAACCACAGTACCCTCTAAACTGTGAACACTGTTTAGAGGGTTATAATAATGTAAACACTGAATGCTGGCTTAATTAAATTCTGTGATATAACAATATTTAGAAAGGAAGGGGAAAGGAACAGTTGAAAAGTATAAGGGATTCAAGTCCTTACACATAATAGTAAAATCAAGAGATACTATATGGAATTGATACATCAAAGGAGAAAACTAATTATTTTTGGCTCTCAGTAGCATTATTCATCATTATTCTGGCTTTCCTCTTGCCAAGTTGGTAGCAGAATTGTTGGCATGGCTTGTGAATTATTCATCCAATGACATGTGAAAGGAAGTGACATGATGTAAACCTGCAGAACCAGGCTATGCTGTGCTCCCTTTCTTCACCGCAGCCCAGTGCCTGGAGATGCTCCAGAGAATGGGTGCTCTGCTAGCCTGGAGGCTGGTGTGGGGAGCCGTGGAGCCCAGTGGACTCACTTGGATTTGAAGTTGTATTGGTTGCCTTGTTTTTCGCAACTGATTCTGCAAATTATTTATAGACTTGGAACTAAATAACAAAAGGAACAGATGAAAGAGCTGCAAGTGGACTGCTTGCAGGACTGCAGGTTGTGGACATGTTGGGCAGGAGACTGTCCCTTTTCATTTAAACCTTGTCCATCTATTTAATCTTTTTTTTTTTTTTTCAAAAAAAGTTGCTGCAGTAACTAGGGAACACATATCTCAAGAAACTGGAGGAATGTACAAATGGAAATTCAAAGAGCAAGTGGTTAGGGGAGGACACGCATTCTCTGCTTCTCTCATTTTTCCATAGAGGATTAGGAACTCCCACTCGACTCCTGAGAAGGAGGGACACTTGTAGCTCCTTTCAGACCTAGCCAGGAGAGCAGAGTCACTTATTTGACTGATGAGTCTGAGAAAAGCAACAGAGTGTGCTAGGCTCAGCCCCATCAAAGCAATCTTTGCTTACATTTTTGGAGGCACCCTGCCTACAGGACTATTATTCTCTGCTCCTCCATGTGGTCAGCCTTCCAGGGGCAGGAGGGGAGTGGTGGAAATCCTATGGTCACACAAGTATGCTAGATAACTGTGTAACTAGGTGGGCAAGTCTGGCTAATTCAGGGGTGGAATGGTGATAAGCTTATTTGGCCATAGATCCAGTGCCATGTTTGCTAATCAGTTTTATCAGCAATGATGCTGATGTTTTGACATCTCCATATACAGTATCCATTTCCTGTGTCGCATTTTTCAACAGGTTTAGAACACAGAAGGAATAAAAGAGAAATAACCCTTTCCTTCAAAACATGAACTCCATCACAAAACCATTCAACTCTGTAATCAGATGAATAACACACTATAACGTTAATATAATATGCCTTTTTTTCTAGTTAGAAAAATACAGATGTGCAGAAAAAGTCTGAAAGATACATGCTTATCTATATTTTCTAATTTTTCTTCACATATTATTTGCATAATAAAAATGCTCAAATATTAGACTTAGAGTGAAAAATTAAAAGTAACATTATAAAGCTATAGAGCATTGTTTCTTAGGAGCCATGGTGATATCTGAATAATTTCTCTTGGTTGGCTTTGTTTTCATTACCATCTGATTCTTCGTATCAGAAGAGCTTTGAAGAAAACATTACTTATGTGTCCAAAAGTTGGGTCATATTTGGTTCTCTAAGTAGAGAAAGTAAAGGCCAGAAGAACCACATGATCTACGTTTAGTTATGTAGATAATGTTATCTACGTTTCGTTCTTCTCTGACAAAGTAAAAAATAATTTAAATGATTATGGATAATGGCATCCATCCTGCAATATAATTTTCCATTAACTTACTTCCATTTCTGCATCAATTGATTTCTCTTCTGTTTCCTCTACTTCATGTAAATTTCCATTTGAAGTAACTTTAGGAGTTGTTGGCAATGATATTTCAGCAATTTGCGTAAGATTAGATAGTTTCTCATGAACTGAAATAACTCTAAAAATAATAAACACATATGCATTTTATTTTAAAAGAAAGGCATTCATTTATTCCCAGAATCAATAATATGTATAAAATAAATCCTTAGTTATTTAACACTTAGATTTCTGGCAACCGCCCCCCCACCACAAACATCACTCATTCAATTATTCCTTCATTCAAGAGACATGAGCCAAGAGATGTGATTCTTGTCTGTATGATGTTTATGATTTAGTTATATACCCAGATTTATAATTATAAACTGGCAAAGGCATAATAGAGATTCCCTGGAGGAGGAAATGGCAATCACTCCAGTATTCTTGCCTGGAAAATTCCATGGACAGAGGAACCTGGTGGGCTATAGTCCATGGGGTTGCAAGGAAATGGGTATGACTAAGCACAGCAGCATAAGCACAAAGGCATAGTGAGAAAAGGAATGTAGACAGCCAAAATATTGCTTAAGATGAAAATTAAGGAAATAAATATCTACTTGGGCAAAGAAACACCAGGTAGTGACAAAAGATCCACTCCTGCTTAAACTCAGTACCATCTCCAATTGGCTGGCTGGTCTGAAGCTAAGAATTAGGACAAGTCAGCCATGGTCTAAGAGACCAATCAAGGAGCCCACACAGTGACGTGTATCATGTGGGGAGTGGGGGTTAGGGAGAAGAATCAAGAAAGAAGAAAAAGCAAAAGCCAAGGGTGAGGGAAGAGGACAGAGTGGTAATTACACTGAGGCCAGAAAGCTTCTGGAGTCACAGTCCAGTGACTTGTGGAGGTGTCAAAGGCAGGAGTTAACTAGTCAATGAGGTCAGAAGCTGGAAAAGCAATGAAACAGGGAAAGGAAGCAAACAGCCACCTGCAGGGCTCCCAGTGACTCTAGGATCCAGGTATGCAGAGAACAGGTGCGTGCATAAATGTGCATGGATCCACAGGTCTCTATCCAGGGATGGAGGTAAATTTTTATGTAAAAGAAGTAGACGATGCGAAAAACCAAAATGACATCAGGAACAAATGCAGGAACATCAATTCCCCAGTTTTCCACAGCATCCTCTTACTTTGCCTTCTAAAGGATGGTTAACAAGAGCAACTCCCTATAGACTGCCCTTATCTTGACCCCCATAGGAACGCAAGGAACTCCACCCGGGGTGAGAGAAATAGTCTATTTTCACTGTATCACCAAGGGATGAATCAGATGAACATTTGTCAGTTACCTTCCCCGGTAAGAGCCTCAGTAACAGGGACATGTCCCTAACTTTAGTCTACTAAACTGTTGATCATAAACACACCAAAATCAAGAGCATTTTGCAGTTTTTTTTTTAAAAAAAGAATCCTGTCAGTTTTATTACATTCTGTTCTGCAGAAATTATAATCTTTTTCATTACGCAGTTCTAAAAATAAATCCTGCTACCTTTTGGATGTACAAGGTAAGAGCAGAATTGGGCATGACTTAGTGACTGAACGACAACAAAGGTAGGAGCATGATTTCCCAGTGTTGTGGCTTAGTGGTGCTAGCACAGTCTTATGTCTAAGATTTTCTGCCATTTCACCGAAAAAAAAAAAAGGAAAAGAAAGTTGACTGAATAATTAAAAGTATGCCAGTTCTTGAAACATCTCTTGTTTTATTCCCTTTCATGGTGAGGCCAGGAAGTCTTTCCAAATGGAAATCAGGAAGCAGGAACCAGACTCTCCTCAGAAGGATGGAAAAGCACCAAGTCTCTGTTCACTGAGCACTTAGTAGGTGGTGAATAGGGGGAGGAGCTGAGGCTGACAGGTGTAGGAGGCCGTGAAGAAACTTGACATCTGCTCAGTGCTTTTGGTTTTACAAAGTATATGCATATATTATACATGCATGCAACACATATGCATATACTGTCTGACTTGATCCCAACAATAACCCCCAAAAGTAGGCAGAGTATTATTTCCATCTCAGAAATGAGAAAATGGAATGGGTTAGGCTTAAGGTCACAATAGTAACAAATAGTGGAATCACAGCTAAATTAACTAAGCAAAGAAAAAAAAAGAAAACAAACAAGGAACTGAATAAGGTGAAATCAGAAGAGACAGAACCCAGGCATGAGCGAAAGTTAAGAATCTCCATCCACTGTTGGATGAAGAGGGAGGTAAACAATGTGGCTGATGCAGAGACTTCTGATGGGGGAACAGATAGGATTGGCCATCGTATAGGACTGGGCAGAGAGGGAAGGATGAGGCTGGGATGGGGATGGAGTTTGGGCTTAATTACAACTTAATACAGAGTCACATTAAGTTATTTTTAAAACACACCCTAAACTACAGGCAAAACTACAGACAACATCTTTGTACTCCCTGTGATCTGTTAATGAAGTACTAGAACTGTTACTCCAATTTGTTGTGCTTAGTTGCTCGGTTGTGTCCGACTCTCTGGACCCCATGGACTGCAGTCCACCAGGCTCCTCTACCCATGGGGATTCTCCAGGCAAGGATCCTGGAGTGGGCTGCCCTGCCCTCCTCCAGGGGATCTTCCCAACCCAGGGATCAAACCCAGGTCTCCCACATTGCAGGCGAATTCTTAACCTTCTGAGACATCAGGGAAGCCCCACAATACTAGGACAATACTCCAACACATAGTCCAGCAATACTAGGTCCTATTATTATTCTTATTTTATTGATAAAGAGACTGAGGCACACAGAAGTTAAGTAGCCTGGTCAAGGATACTAAGATAGGGAAGGCCACACTGGCATGTGAACCAAAGAGGACTGAAGTCAGAGTTCATGCTCTTAACCACTGAAATATCATACTTCTCTAAGTAAAAGGAAGATTCTTCCAAAAATGTCTTCCAGAAGTTCTCCTGGATTTACCTTGTATATTACTGAAACAGCCAACCTTATGAAAATATCAGCAAAGAGGGTTAGAATTGCAGATAATCCATCTTTACTTGCCTTTTTAGTGGAACCCAGAAAGAGCCTACGTACACACAGTTGCAAGCAGCAGATGCAACATCAGAAATATTCAGGGGCTTCATATTATATGCATACAACAATAAAACCTGTAAATGAAAAGACATCTCAAATGTGACATCAAAATTACACTCCACCTCAAAAACTACAGCATTGGCTCTCAAAACAATGTCATTATACTTTAAACGGCTTTTCTTTGAAAGAGAAAAAATGAGGCTTTTCCCCCCAATTCCCTTTAAAGAGAAATGATATGAACAAGAATTGTGCAAAGGTTATGAGATGAAAATAAATGCTAGTTGGTACTAAGATTATATTATTTTTAAAGACTGACATTTCTTACTGCAGTTAAGTTTAAAATTTAGCCTTTGAAGGTCCTCTGCAACAAGTCTAATATATACCTGGTAAATATCCAACTTGGTTTCCTGTTCCTTCTCAAAATGCCCCTTTCCCCATCAGTGGTCTTGGCTACTTTTGTGCACTCAGGCGATTCCCTTCTTCTTCTCTTTGTGCGTGCAATCCACACACAATTTTTCAGCCCCCACCTCTAAGATGAAACGTCTCCTAATGACTCATGCTTTAGTAATTTACCTAATGTTTGACCTCTTGACAGTTCTTAGAGTCAGGCCTATAGTCTACGGCACCTCTTTATAATGAATTTATAGAATTTGAGATTCAGAGAAACTTAGAGGTGGTCCGCTCTAAGTCCTTCATTTTAGATATAAGAACGCTGCACCCCAGAGTTGATAATCAAAATTGACTAATTAAGTGCATTCATTTATCTCTGGTTCCTCTCAAGTCAAACTAAAGTAAGAGTAAAGGGATGTGGGAAATTCCCTGGCAGTCCAGTGGTTAGAATTCTGCACTTCCACCCCAGGTGGCATAGGTTCAATCCCTATGAGGGGTCAGGGAACTAAGATCCTGCAGTCTCCCAATATGAATTAATAATAAAAAAAATTTCTTAAAGTCATAAATTCACAAAGACAGAAGCAAAAGAGAAAATGAAGTAGATGAGAGATGAAAGCAACACTGTGAAAGCACCTGGAAGAGCATAGCTGAGTCAGCAGAGAGGAAAGGTGGTGTCCCACCTGGCCTCAGAGGGGCTGCCGATGACAAGCATGACCAAGAACCCCAACAACCTCAGGAATAATCTCCCTCCCATCCCTTCTCTGAGCTCTTGCAACCAGGAGACTCCCTTCCTCCTTTTCTGCCTCTTCTACGCTGCCCAAACTTCTTTCACTGTTGAGGTTAAATCAGAGAAGATCTACGAGATGCAGACATAGGGAACAGAGTTGTGGACACAGTGAGGGAAGCTGAGGATGGGATGAATTGAGACAGTAGCACTGAAACATACAAATTACCATATGTAAAATAGATAGCCAGTAGGAATTTGCTCTGTGATGCAGGGAGCTCACATCAGGTTCTCTGTGACAGCCTCGAGGGGTGGAATGGTGTGGGAGGGAGGTTCAAGAGCGGGGAGACATATGTATATTTATGGCTGATTCATGTTGATGTATGGCAGAAACCAATACAATATTGTAAAACAGTTATCCTCCAATTAAAAATTTTAGAAAAAGAAGATATATGTTCAGGAAGGACATTAGTCCAGGAATGAAATGCTGAATTGAAAACATTGATAAGTGCAAGTCCATATTCTGAACAAGAGGCATCCCTTTATCCCACTCTAGCCCCTACCCAGAATGTAGAAAACCAAGCAGGAATCTAGAAGATCCTCTTTGGTAAAATTTACCAGATGAAGAGAAGAGAACTTCAGATCTAACATTTCAGGATCCTCCAATGAAATTGCTAGCTCAGCTACACTGCAGTGAGGCCAAAAGTCCATAAGCCTGACTAAATATGATTCTCATTTTCTCAAACATGAGTGAAGAGCCAAGGGTCACTAGACATGAAATGAAAGGTAGAGACCAGAACTAATGTAATAAAGGGACTTGGAGAATCAGATACAGGACAGAGAGCAGAAGAAAATGTCAATGAAACCATAATTAATATTCTCAGACAGAAAAAGGCCAGTGTTGCATCTAAAAATTAGAACACAATGCTATTAAAATGGAACAGAGAATAAGCACTCTTAAATTTAAAAAAAAATATGATCATAACAACTAATCAATAAAAGATTACTGAAATATAAAGTTAAATATATCTCCCCCCAAATAAACCTAAATTTAAAAACATAAATGGTGGGGTCAGGGGAAGATGAGAAAAGTAAACACTCAATCTAATAGGCTCACTATCTGAATAACAGAAATTCTAAAAATTGCAGAGATCATTAGAGGGAGTGAATTATAAAAGAAACAAATCTACATGAACCAAAGAATAAACTTCGTATATTAAAATAAGCACCCTAAGGATCCAGAACAATACCCACACCAAGGTGCACCATGCAACTTTAGAACACAGGGGACAGAGGGGAGATCCCCAGAGTTTGCAGAGGAAAGATGTCACAAATAAAGAACTAGGAATCAGAATGGGAACAGAACTCTCAACAGCAAAGCAGAATTCCCAGAGGCAGTGAACAGTGAGTGCCTCCTACATTTTGAGGGAAAATAATTTTCAACCTAGAATTCTATGCTGAGACAACAGTGAATTAAGTATTAAAATGATGACCTTTTGTCAGGTATACAAGGTCTCTTTACTTCCTATGTAAGTGCAGGAATAATCTCAATCCATTGCCACCTTGGTAACCATCTCAGCGGACTGAAATAATGGAACTGTTCCTTGACCAAAGCTGAATGGAATGTACTAGCAGGTAATTAACACAGCTCTTTTTTGGGGTGTGAAACACACCAGGAGGCTGCCTGTGCCAGCTTACCAGCACTATTTTTTTTTTTTTTGAGAAAATACACATGTTGATTACTTACATCTGGAGTCTATTTTTATCATCACTTCTCTCATTGAGTCTAGCCCCACAGTCTGGTTTTGACTACATGATCAGAGATATGAAAGAACCCTCCCAAGTAAGATAGCAGCTTTCTTGAAACCAACATATCTCACCATATTTCAGTGGTTCATGACCCATAGATAGCATGTGTCCCAGAGACCAGGAGACCAGGCAGCTCCTCCTGGGTACCTGAGTCTCTCTAATGGCTATCTGTGCTTTCTTCTTCCTGCCATGCTTTATTCTTTACTAGAGCCTTCCATGGATGCAATCTGTGGAGTCTGGTGAGCTCGGAATTACCAGAACCTCCAGCACATTCTTTCTCGGGAAGATGGAAGATGTGTTCATTTAACATGAGAGAGCAAGCCAAGTCAGAGAGAAACATGGGAGCAAGGGAATCCAACTCAGAGAGGAAGGAATTATTAGGAGGATGGATAATGGGCTCTGAAGATGATATTTGAGCCATGAAAGTAATTGGTCCAGTTTGAAGCATGTCTCTGAAGGAAAGAAAAAAGGAACTACGAGACAAGCTCATGAGTTTGTCCACATGGAGAAGAACTGTATAGTTATTTGAAACCTTAGGAAGAATAAGAGATTCTAAAATACAGAGAATACTAAGTGAAACAAAAGTGAGGCAGGTTTTTTTTTTTTTTTTCCTGCAGGAAAGAAGACAAGAAAGGAAATAGTACCTTATTTGGCTCAGCAGTGAGTGACATTTACATAGTCATAATGTAAACACTGACTATGCTTTAAGAATTGTGATAGGACTCAGTTAGGAGAATGTGCAGAGAAGAAGAGTGTGTAAGGCTGATCACTTGAGAAATCATCACCTGAGCACATAATTTAGTTAAATGGGTGAAAGCAAAACAACCAAACAAAAACAGTTGAAAGAGTTTGAAGCAATTACATCTGAGGAGAGAGATTCAGGGAGAAGGAGAGCTAGACAGAGAATTGTTCTTTTTTTACTCATTAAAAATATTTGACTTTTCAAACTTTGGAAAGTTTAATGAAACGTTTCTGAAAAGAAAATGAAATGAATCCCAGAGAGAGTAGCTCAAGATCTCCCAGTGCTTAGTGGTGTTTGCTCTCAGCCTGTGTTTGTTAACCTTGACTCCCAGGCTAGCACATACAATCTCTGAGGACAGGAGTGATATCTTGTACTTCTTTAGCAGTGTTTACAGCATCTCCTTTAACTTTTATTTTATGTTAGAGTATGGCTGAACAACAGTGCTGTGAGAGTTTCAGGTGCACAGCAAGCAACTCAGTCATATCCCTGCTACACGTTAACATCTTTATATTTCTGAAATTTCCATTAATCTGCTAAGAACTAGTCAAATTCCCCAAAGCATGTTAGTTGGAAATTTTAAATAGAAGCCATGCTTTATATTTAACCCCTGATTATGGAAATGACACTCTCCCTCCTAAAACTGATACTTGTCAATGGTTTTGCAACACAATTTAAAGACTTCTTTAACTGAACTTAACTGAAGCCTGGCATAGATAATTGGATTCAAAGTATAAAAGCCTGAAGTCAAAATTAACTTGAATAAAATAGGGCTGTAATTAAATAATAAAGCACTAAACTCAGAGTTGCTGTGAACCTGAGCTCTGGAGCCAGGGTGCCTGGGTTTGCCTCCACCACTTACTGGCTGTGTGATCTTGTGAAAATTATTAAAACATTATGCCTCTGTGTTCTCATTTGTAAAGTAGAAGATATGGTAATCTTCATCCAACGGATCAATGTGAGGACTGAGTCAATGTGAATTGCTTTAAGTGGTATTTAGAGCATTATTGTTGTCATTTGTAGCACCATGATCATCCCTGGCTCCTAAACCTGACGTGGATACCTCACTTCCCATATTCTCTTAGATCTGCTGCTAATCCCAAACCAGCTTCCCATCTGATCCCGCAGCCTGTTCTCATCTAATCCACTTAGTTTTCAGTTGAGAACAGTGTTTAGTTCTATTCCCAACTTGTCTTTACCCTCAGGGATAAATTATATCACCTTGCATATCCAGGACTGGATTCTTCAGGAGGTAATACACCCATGAAAAATTTTCCAATGCTTCCTTAATCACTTCTGAAAAGACTTTTTCAATGAAAAAAAAGTGATGTGATTTTTTACAAACACTGAGGGATACTATATTTAAAATTGTCTTGTATGTACATCATGATCAACTGAGATTTATCTCAGGGATGCAAGATGACTCAGTATTTGCAAATCAATCAATGTGATGCACCACATTAACAAATTGAAGAATAAAAATTACATGATTATCTCAATAGATGTGCAAAAAGTTTTTGACAAATTCAACATCCATTTATGATGAAAAAAAATTTCAACAGCATGAGCATAAAAGAGAACATACCTCAACAATATAATAAAGGCCATATATGACAAACTTACAAGTAACATCATGCTTTTCCTCTAAGTTCAGGAATAAGACAAGAATGCCCACTATGACCACTTTTATTTAATATAGTGTTTGAAGTCCTAGGTACAGCAATCAGACAAGAAAAAAAGATAAATGGTATCCAAATTTTAGAGAAAAAAGTACAATTGTCACTGTCTGAAGATGACATGATACTATATATAGAAATCCTAAAGACACCACAAGAAAAACTATTAGAACTAATATAAATGAAGTTCGATGAAGTTTCAGAATACAAAATTAATATCCAGAAATATGTTGCATCTCTATACACTAACAATGAACTATCAGAAGGAGCAAAGAATCCCATTTACAATTTCATCAAAAAGAATAAAATACCTAGGAACAGATCTAACCAAGGAGGTAAAAGAAAGACCTGTACTCAGAAAACTATAAGACATTGATAAAAAGAAACTGAAAACAACATAAACAAATGGAGAGATATACTGTGTTCATGAACTGGAAGAATTAAAACTGTTAAAATGACCATATTTCCCAAGACAACCTACAGATTCAATGTAATCTCTATTGAAATACCAACGGAATTTTTTACAGAACTAGGACAAATGGGGAAACAATGGAAACTGTGAGAGATTTTATTTTTGGGGGGCTCCAAAATCACTGCAGATGGTGACTGCAGCCATGAAATTAAGACCCTTGCTCCTTGGAAGAAGAGTTATGACCAACCTAGACAGCATATTAAAAAGCAGAGACATAACTTTACCAACATCTGTCTAGTCAAAGCTATAGTTTTTCTAGTAGTCATGTATGGATGTGAGAGTTGGACTATAAAGAAAGCTGAGCGCTGAAGAATTGATGCTTTTGAACTGTGGTATTGGAGAAGACTCTTGAGAGTCCCTTGGACTGCAAGGAGATCCAACCAGTCAATCCTAAAGGAAATCAGTCCTGAATATTCATTGAAAGGACTGATGCTGAAGCTGAAACTCCAATACTCTGGCCACCTGATGTGAAGAACTGACACAGTGGAAAAGACCCTGATGCTGGGAAAGATTGAAGGCGGGAGGAGAGGTGGGTGACAGAGGATGAGATGGTTAGATAGCATCACCAACACAATGGACATGAGTTTGAGTAGCCTTTGGGAGTTGGTGATGCACAGGGAAGCCTGGCGTGCTGCAGTCCATGGGATTGCAGAGATGGACATGATTGAGCAACTGAACTGAACTGAATCTTGATAAATAAGAACAAAGCTGGAGATATCATGCGCCCTGATTTCAAATCCTACTACAAAGCTATATCAATCAAAATAGAATGGTACTGGCACAAAAACAGACATATAGATCAATGGAACAGAATAGAGAGCCCAGAAATAAACCCACACTTATATGGTTAATCATTCTACAACAGAAAGCAAGTATATACAATGGGAAAAAGACTACTTCTTCAATAAATGGTGTTCAGAAAACTGGACAACTACATGCAAAAGAATTAAACTGGACTACTCTCACACTATATATACAAATAAACTCAAACTCAAGTGGATTAAAGACTTAAATGTAAGACCTGAAACCATAAAACTTCTAGAAGAAAACATAGGTAATATGCTCTTTGATATTGGCCTTAGCAATATTTTTTTGAATCTGGCAAATTATATATCTGGTAAGACATTAGTATTCAAACTATCCAAAGAACTCAGGCTACTCAACCTCAAAAAAAAGCAACAAATTAGAAACCTGGTTAAAAACTGGACATCTGAGAGGATCTCAGACATGTTTTCAAAGAAGACACACTGATGGTCAACAGGCACGTGAAAAACAGCTCAGCATCAAAAATTTTTAGGGAAATGCAAATCAAAACCACAGAGAGATATCACCTCACACCTAAAAGGGCAGCTACTATAAAAAAGACAACAAATAACAAGTGTTGATGAAGATGTGGAGAAAAGGGAACACTGAAGCACTGCTGGTAGAAATGTAAACTGGTACAGCCACTATAGAAAACAATTTTTTTTAATTAAAGATAAGTTGACTCATTGGAAAAGACTCTGATGCTGGGAGGGATTGGGGGCAGGAGGAGAAGGGGACGACAGAGGATGAGATGGCTGGATGGCATCACTGACTTGATGAACATGAGTTGGAGTAGACTCCGGGAATTGGTGAAGGACAGGGAGGCCTGGCATGCTGCAATTCATGGGGTCGCAAAGAGTCAGACACGACTGAGCGACTGAACTGAAATGAACTGAAAGACAGATCTACCATAGCATCCAAAAATCCCACCTCTGCAAAAAACACTAATTCAAAATTATATATATGCCAATGAAAATTATGTATTTCTCAGCCATAAAAATACTGAGATCTTGCCATTTGGGACAACATGGATGGACCTAGAGGGTATTATGCTAAGTGAAATGAGTCAGATGGAGAAAGACAAATATGACAAGATTTCATTTATATGTGGAATCTAAAAAACATGATGAAACATAACAAAACAGAAATAGATTCATAGATACAGAGAATAAACTTTTGGTCATCATAGGGGAGGGGGGTTGGGGGATGAGTGAAATAGTTGAGGGAGATTAACAGCTACAAACTTTCAGTTACAAAATAAATAAGTCACAGGGATATAATATACAACATAGGAAATATAGTCCATCATATTGTAACAACTTTGTATGGTGACAGATGGTAACTAGACTTTTCATGGTGATTATTTCATGATGTATAAAAATATGAAATCATTATGCTGAAACTAATATAATAATAATTTTTAAAAACAAATATCACTTTTTAAAAAAACTGTCTTGTCCTTACAGCCCAGGAACAATGAAAGAAGAATCTACTTTCCACTTCCATTAGATCAAGCTGATTTGTAATTTCCTCATCTTGATATCTTAATCGCCCAACAAAATGCTTGGCACACAGTATGCACTCAATAAATGCTTTATTAATTAGTTAGCAATTAGTTATACACATTTTATATAGAAATTAATATTTAAAATGAAAAGACCTAGGTTTGCATTCTTATATTTGTCACTTACGAGTTGTGACATTGGTTATTTGACCCCTATGGAACTTTGTTTCTCATGTGTAAAACGAGAGTGTTGCTTAGGTATTCTAGTTTCCTTTCAGTTCTGACATGTGACTTGGGTGGGACCAAAAGAAATCAGAGGTTACCAGTGGAGCCCACTATATGAATTGGCAATAGAATACTTCTTGGAGAGTCATCTTTAGAGTATAAGTGCATTGGTATCACCAGCCTAGACCAGTGTTTCTCAAACTTGAAAGTGCATACATTTTGGAATGTGCAAGTAAAATGCATACTCTGATTCAGTGAGTCTAAAGTGAGATTCAAGATTCTGCATTTCTAATGAGCTTCCAGGGGTGCTGGTGGTATTGGTTCCTGACCACACTCTGCAAGGGCCAGGGACTCTCAGATGCCAGTTCCTGCCTCACTTATCCAGCTTTTGTCTTCCCCAGTTCCCAGAAGCTGGAGGTAATCTTGGGCCCCATATGCAGGACCAACTCTAGTTAATCACTTAGGCAACAAGTCCCAGAATCTAGAAGACCTCAGGGGAGGTCCTGGGCATCTATATGATCTTAGTTATAGCACTCCTAACATCCAAGTTAATAACATTGAGCTTCTGCTTTTATTAAGACTTGTTAGTTTTCCCAGGGATCTTAACTCATCCTTTACCATCCAGCTAGGCCTCAGCTTGTGTTGAATGCATAGCCTGTTTGTTTGGGACCCTGAAATAGTGTCTTGCTCTTCTTAGGGGTACAAAAGCCTCCAGAAAAGAGCACTAGCTCTGTATTTCTTGTTCCCAGACTTGTTGGGCTTCTGAATAAACTTATCTCCAAGAACTATTTTAGCTCTGTACAAATCTGTGTTTTCACTTGCCAGATGGAGTCTGGCAAGCTTTGCCTGATCAGACTTCTTTAACTTGATCATGCTTGTCTGCCTACCACTTCCGTGGCCTCTGAAGAACATGCCTTGGGCTGTGCCTTCAATGCAATAGCCCCTGCAGTCGTTTGCATCCCTCCAACTTAGGTCTCAGGCCAAAAGGAAGGGCCAGCTATGGAAGCTTTATTGCCCCTCCCCTGCCCTGCTTGCTCTGGGTTGCATTCCTTGAGCCTTATCAAGTTATAAACATAACTCCAGTCTCATTCTGAACCTCAAATAGGCTGGCTTGTGAGCTAAAGCATTCTACTGGTTACCCCGTATGCTAAAAATAGCAAGAATATGAGGTGCTTTAAAGCTAAAGGCCCTAAAGTGTAATTTTGAGACAAATTTGGACCATCAAACCTTTGGTCATGGTTATATTTCCTTAAGGCTAAGCTGTAGTCTTCTTTCTAAATCAGCCATTCTTACAACGCTTTTTAATGCCAGTGTCTGGGAGGTTCATTAGAATCATAAGCTCTAGCAGTCTCTTCAGTAATTGTCCTTAGGAGACACTGAAATGGTTCAAAAGATGCTTTGCTTGTAAAGAAGTTTCAATGAATAACATGTGTGGTTCTATTATATTCTACTAAAGGTAATTCTGTTAAATAGATAGTATAATTTATAATCTAGGGTTTCTGCATCCATGGATCCAACAACTTGGGAATCAAAAATATTTTTAAAAATTCAGGAAGTTTCAAAAACCAGCATTTGAATTTGCCATGTTCCGGCAACTACCTACATAACATTTACATCATATTAGGTTTTATAAGTAATGGGGAGATGATTTAAAGTATACATAAGATGTGCAGAGTGTATGTGCAAATGCTATGCCATTTTATGGGGCTTCCCAGGTGTTACCAGTGGTAAAGAACCTGCTTGCCAATTCAGGAGACATAAGAAGTGTGGGTTCGATCCCTGGGTTGGGAAGATCTCCTGGAAAAGGGCATGGCAACCCACTCCAGTATTCTTGTCTGCAGAATCCCAGGGACAGAGGAGCCTGGTGGGGTACAGTCCACAGTGTTGCAAAGAGTCAGACACGACTGAAGCTACTTAGCACACACGCCTGCCATTTTATATAAGGGACCGGGCATCTCTGGATTTTGGTGGATATCTGAGGGGCTTCTGAACCAATCCCCTGTGGATACTGAGGGACAACTGTACCTATCCCATAGAGTTGTTGTGAAGTTAATGAAGTAGAATACCTGTATCATCTTGTGGGGTTTCATGAGCTTCACCCAGTTTTTCCAACGTTAAACTCTACACTGAAGGTCTAAGATAATGAACAGATGAATGTTCACAAATAATATTTAAATCATCAAAAAAATTTCAGTGTTATCTTCTGAAAAAATAGACTCTTAGGTTTGAGAACATCTAGCTCTCCTAAATCAGCATTTCCTGATTGTGTAGCTGAGAATTATGGCAGCCACTGCATCTTTTATCATGACCCAACACATACATACTTATTGTCAAAGGTGGAAAAAAATGTCCCTGAACTAAGATAGGAAAACTGTGTGTTCTGTGTCTTTGCTTGTGGCTTACGAAAATTACTCAAGCAACCTGTTTAAATTAGAATTTGTTAGTTGGTGCTCCACTTCTAATCTCTGTCTGACACCAGTTCATGGGTCCATGCTAATTGTCAGATGTTATTGTTGATGCATAAAACCTTGTTATCCTAATTATCAGCCACAGATGCAGTCTTAGCATTAACTCCCCCAGATCATCCTGCCCTAGACTGACAGGGATGTGATATTTCTATGGCTTTGTGAAATGAACTTTATGCTTTGTTCCTCATTTTTTAAAACTAACTGTTGGGGTAAACAATCTGTTTCCCAACCATGCCATCCTTCTGTTTCCAAACCCTTTCTGAATGGAAATCCTCTTTTATCACTCTGTTTGTTCTCTTGTCAGCCAGTAAACAAATTCTTCAGAATGCTGAACGTCAATCTAGAAATGCTCTTTTTAACAGAATCTATCCTGAAACAAATGTTTCAGAAAACACTTCCACTTACTGTATGTGGTGCATTCTGATACTGCCTTCTTATATTTAATTTCTTAAAAAAAAAAATACCACTTGTGACCCACTCACTATATTGACTCCATGACCCATGAGGATTCTTGGAACGGTGATTTGAAAACTACTGCACTAAATTCCCCCAAAAGAGACCACAGATTTTTTATTTTAAAATGCATGTGGAATATCTGGCAAGGATTGAACATGGAAAGGGTGGGAAGGCGAGTACTTTCAAAATATGATAAACAGCTTTCAATGTTTCTGGGAAGTTAGGTGTTAAAGTTTCTCTTTTTTGTATGGGTAGGAGGGATATATAACAGACCCGGAGTTAGCCCTAGGTTGCCAGCCTAGAGGCGCAGAATGGAGGGGCTGTTGGGAGAAGCTGTGCTTGAGAGTAAAGAAAGGGTGGGCTCTGGAGGTTTTACCATCTGACACAGGTCACATGAGTCAAGGAGCAGCAGAAGCTACCAGAGGCACCGCTAGAGGGGACAGCACTCAAGAGCTGGGAGGTGCAGGAGCAGTCCACTGCAGGAGGCAAAACAAAAAAAAGATAAAAAGTGCTGAACAAGGCAAAAATATACAGGAAATGTTTCATGGGAAAGAGCCCGAGGCCCTTCTTAGAGACAGCAGAAATCAAAGGATTGCTATAGTGGAAGGTTCCTCTGCAAAAGGTGATAGTGACCAACTGTCCCATTTTTCAAAGCTTGACCCGTCTTCAAGACTCTCCCAGAACTGGACTCAGTGTTCCGTCTCCAAAGAGTTCAGGCGCTGATACTGAACTGCTCCCAAATTCTTGCCCACCTCTCCTCCTGCTCCCCAGTTAGCCCTATTGCAAACACCTATACACATGTAAGAACTAGACATGGATAAAGATATAGAATTAAAGATAATAAACATTAAAATGAGTTATGCTTGTGATACAAATTTTTAAACAGCATTCAGAGAGGAATTAAGTTTTTTCTCCCATTTACTATACACTTTGGTCTTGCTGGTTACTCAGATTTTACTCTCTTTTCTGTACAACATTGGCACCTGAAGTATCTCTAGGGAAATATTGCTGGTACACTTTATTTTTTTAACTTTTTTTCCTTTTCTGTTGCAACTCTCTCCTCTTTTTTTTTATTTTATTTTTAAACTTTACAATATTGTATTGGTTTTGCCAAATATCGAAATGAATCTGCCACAGGTATACATGTGTTCCCCATCCTGAACCCTCCTCCCTCCTCCCTCCCCATACCATCCTTCTGGGTCGTCCCAGTGCACCAGCCCCAAGCATCCAGTATCATGCATCAAACCTGGACTGGCGACTCGTTTCATATATGATATTATACGTATTTCAATGCCATTCTTCCAAATCATCCCACCCTCTCCCTCTCCCACAGAGTCCAAAAGACTGTTCTATACATCACTGTCTCTCTTGCTGTCTCATATACAGGGTTATTGTTACCATCTTTCTAAATTCCATATATATGTGTTAGTATACTGTATTGGTGTTTTTCTTTCTGGCTTACTTCACTCTGTATAATAGGCTCCAGTTTCATCCACCTCATTAGAACTGATTCAAATGTATTCTTTTTAATGGCTGAGTAATACTCCATTGTGTATATGTACCACAG
>NW_011494634.1:1977085-1977800 GCF_000754665.1 Bison bison bison | reverse complement strand
TCAGCTCAGTTGCTCAGTTGTGTCCAACTCTTTGCGACCCCATGAATCACAGCATGCCAGGCCTCCCTGTCTATCACCAACTCCCAGAGTTTACACAAACTCATGTCCATCAAGTCGGTGATGCCATCCAGCCATCTCATCCTATGTTGTCCCCTTCTCCTCCTGCCCCCAATCCCTCCCAGCATCAGAGTCTTTTTCAATGAGTCCACTCTTTGCATAAGGTAGCCAAAGTATTGGAGTTTCAGCTTCAGCATCAGTCCTTCCAATGAACACCCAGGACTGATCTCCTGTAGAATGGACTGGTTGGATCTCCTTCCAGTCCAAGGGACTCTCAAGAGTCTTCTCCAACACCACAGTTCAAAAGCATCAGTTCTTCAGTGCTCAGCTTTCTTCACAGTCTAACTCTCACATCCATACATGATCACTGGAAAAACCATAGCCTTGACTAGACGGACCTTTGTTGGCAAAGTAATGTCTCTGCTTTTTAATATGCTATCTAGGTTGGTCATAACTTTCCTTCCAAGGAGTAAGCGTCTTTTAATTTTATGGCTGCAATTACCGTCTGCAGTGATTTTGGAGCCCCAAAAAATAAAGTCTGACACTGTTTCCCCATCTATTTCCCATGAAGTGATGGCACCAGATGCCATGATCTTAGTTTTCTGAATGTTGAGCTTTAAGCCAACGTTTTCAATTTCCTCTCCTCTTTCACTTTCCT
>NW_011494634.1:1976607-1976985 GCF_000754665.1 Bison bison bison | reverse complement strand
ACCTCATAGTGGTTTTGATTTGCATTTCTCTGATAATGAGTGATGTTGAGCATCTTTTCATGTGTTTGTTAGCCATCTGTATGTCTTTTAAAAGGTGCTTTAAAAATGATGCTTACCAAGTGTATCATATATATATTCGAAGTTATTAAACTTTAAAATAGTGTAATACTGTTAAAATTACACAATAATAAATAACAACTACTATTTAGGTTCAATTCAGCTCAGTTGCTCAGTTGTGTCCAACTCTTTGCGACCCCATGAATCACAGCATGCCAGGCCTCCCTGTCTATCACCAACTCCCAGAGTTTACACAAACTCATGTCCATCAAGTCGGTGATGCCATCCAGCCATCTCATCCTATGTTGTCCCCTTCTCCTC
>NW_011494634.1:1973880-1976460 GCF_000754665.1 Bison bison bison | reverse complement strand
TGATTTTGGAGCCCCAAAAAATAAAGTCTGACACTGTTTCCCCATCTATTTCCCATGAAGTGATGGCACCAGATGCCATGATCTTAGTTTTCTGAATGTTGAGCTTTAAGCCAACGTTTTCAATTTCCTCTCCTCTTTCACTTTCCTTTTTTTTTTTAGTTCCTCTTCACTTTCTGCCATAAGGGTAGTGTCATCTGCATATCTGAGGTTATTGATATTTGTCCCGGAAATCTTGATTCCAGTTTGTGCTTCTTCCAGCCCAGCATTTCTCATATGTACTCTGCATATAAGTTAGGTTACATTTACACAATTAGGGCTTTCCTGGTAGCTCAGACAGTAAAGAACTTGCCTGCCAATGCAGGAGATATAAGAGACACAGGCTCGATTCCTGGGTCAGGAAGACCCCCTGGAGAAGGAATGGCAACACACTCCAGTGTTCTCACCCAGAGAATTCCATGGACAGAGGAGCCTGCAGTCTACAGTCAATGGGATTGCAAAGAGTTAGACACAACTGAGTGACTAACACGTTTACACAATTATCTCTGGGGTACTCATGATACAGAAAACTTATCTACCAAAGGTCACAAAATTACTAAGTATAATAACAGAACTGGGATTCAAAACAGGAGTTTGATCTGCCCCATTCTGAGGGCTCTAGAACCTATGTTCTTACCACTGCACTAATGAAAGCAAAATAAATAAAAAGAAGACCATTCCTAGTAAAACTGTGCAAAGACAGCCTCCAAAGTGGTTCATCAAAGAAGTCAGAATATTTTTTAAAGCAACAGCAATTTGACTCTTAAGAGCAACACTGGAAATGAGTAAGTAACATTTTCAATGTACTAAAAGAGAATAATTTCCAAGCTTGAATTCTCTACTCCATAAAAATTTACTTCCTAGATAATGTAAAACAATGACATTTGTCAGGCAAACAAAAATTGAGAGTGTTTGCCTCCAGAAGATGCTCACCAAAAGAAATTTCAAAATATATACTTCAACAGAAAGAAGTGATCCTAAATGGAAAGTCTAAAATGCAAGAGGGAATAGAAAGCAAAGCAAATGTTGAATATATATAAAATTCTAAAGGAAAATAACTCCTGTATAAAATAAAAATAATATTATCTTGGTTACTAAAAAGAAAATGTACAATAATATAACTCATTACAGGAATAAAGACATTATTCAATGACTTTAAAATTGATAAGTATGTATGTTGTCCTGAGGGGTAACCACTAAAAGCACAGCAAAAACATGCATAATTTCAAAATTCAGAGAGTAAAAATGAATGAGAAAAATAATCAATCCCAAAATGAGAGAAAGACAGAAAACTGAGAGAAGTCATAGTTTAAAATAATATGGTAGATTTCAAAACAAATAGAGTAGCATTTATATTAACTGTGACTGAATTACCTTTGCTAGTCAAAATACAATGTTATCAGACTGCATTTTAAGATATCCAAGCATATATTCTTATTTAAAAATACAACTAAAACACAAGGACACAAAAGGGCTGAAAGCAAAAGGCTGGAAAAAGAAATACTGTGAAAATAATAATCATGAGAAAGTCATTTTCCTTTAGTAATATCAGACAAGGCAGACTTTATGAGGGAAAAAGTATTCTTATGAAAAGGTCAGAAGTCACTTCAAAATGACAAAATACTGAAATCGCCAAGAAGTCACAATGCTTGTCAACCTGATCGTACCTAAGAACAAAGCCTCTGATTACATAAAGCAAAATTTGACAGAACTACACGAAAAAACCAAAGAACAACAATCTCAGTGACAGAATTAAATGGTAAAATCTCTTGAACACATAGGTTTGAATTGTACAGGTCCTACTTTATGAGGATTCTTTTCAATAAATATGTACTATTATACTATTATACACAATCCATAGGTGGCTGAATCCACAAATGTGGATGTGGAAAGCCAACTGTAAAGTTACACATAGATTTTTCATCTGTGTGGAAGGCCAGCAGCACCCTGACTCCTATGCTGTTCAAGGGTCAACAGTTCTTGATTTAAAAAAATAAGAAGCCAAACAAAAATAGAAAAGTCAGTAACGATACAGAGTACCTGGATAAGACTACACAAACTGGCCTATTGCACATATATCAACACTGCCTCAACAACTGAGGAGAGCACATTCTTTTTAAGAGCAATGGAATATTTACACAATAAACATTTCCTGGTGAAAAAGCAAGTTTCAACAAATGTCAATCATATAGAATATTTTTTATTAACACAGAACAAAATAATCTAGGAATAAATAACAAAAGACAACTAGAAAAACTTCATATAAGTTGTAATTTCAGAAACATGTTGAAATGACTTGTTAAGTCAAAGAAGAAATCATATTGGAAATTTAAAAAGTTATTTTTTTACTCAAAGATGATGACAATACTATAATAAAAATTTGTAGGATGAAGCCAAAACAAAATTTAGAGAGAAACTGATAGCCTTAAATGCATAGATTAAGAAAGAAAGGACTAAATATTGAGCTAAACATCTATGTCAAGAAGTCAGTTAGGAAAAGAAAACACATACACACATTAAAAAAAAAAAAAAAAAAAAAAAAAA
>NW_011494634.1:1950908-1973780 GCF_000754665.1 Bison bison bison | reverse complement strand
AAATCTCTGGTGACAATAACCAAGAAAAAATGCACTGATGAGCAATATATAAAGTTTCAAAAGGGGCACTTCAGCTACAAATATACAGATTGGTTAAAAAGATGAGCATGAGTGCTTAGTCACTCAGTCGTGTCTGACTCTTTGCAACTCCATGGATGGTAGCCCACCAGACTCCTCTGTCCATGGGATTCTCCAGGCACAAATACTGGAGTGGGTAGCCATTGCCTTATCCAAAAAGATGAGACAAATTTTAAATAAAATGGAAAATTTCCTAGAAAAAGAAACTTTAGACAAAACTGAGTCAAGAAGAAATAGAAAACCCCAATGTCACAGGGGTGACAGTTAAAATACTTAAAACTTGTTTTGACACATGCACTTACCATTAGAACAGATATTAGCCCAACCAGAACTGATACCAGCTCTGAAAACCAGCACGTTGTTAGTACTATTGCTTAAAGACTGCCTCTAACTATGGAGACTTACATCACTAGTCTTATATTGCCTCACAACAAAAACATAAATGCCTTACTTTGATAAACTCTTAGCAAGTATCTGAGAAAAAGGGTTACTCCAAACTTACAACCCTGGACTGTGTGGATTGCAACAAACTGTGGAAAATTCTTAAAGAAATGGGAGAGATGTCTATTTAGTTCTTTGGCCCGTTTTTTGATTGGGTCGTTTATTTTTCTGCAATTGAGCTGCAGGAGTGGCTTGTATAACAAACACATGAAAAGATGCTCAACATCACTCATTATCAGAGAAATGCAAATCAAAACCACAATGAGGTACCATTTCATGCCAGACAGAATGGCTGCGATCCAAAAGTCTACAAGCAATAAATGCTGGAGAGGGTGTGGAGAAAAGGGAACCCTCTTACACTGTTGGTGGGAATGCAAACTAGTACAGCCACTATGGAGAACAGTGTGGAGATTCCTTAAAAAACTGGAAATAGAACTGCCTTATGACCCAGCAATCCCACTGCTGGGCATACACACCGAGGAAACCAGAATTGAAAGAGACACGTGTACCCCAATGTTCATCACAGCACTGTTTAGAATAGCCAGGACATGGAAGCAACCTAGATGTCCATCAGCAGATGAATGGACAAGAAAGCTGTGGTATACATTGTGGTATACATTGTGTATACACAATGGAGTATTACTCAGCCATTAAAAAGAATACATTTGAATCAGTTCTAATGAGGTGGATGAAACTGGAGCCTATTATACAGAGTGAAGTAAGCCATAAAGAAAAACACCAATACAGTATACTAACACATACATATGGAATTTAGAAAGATGGTAACGATAACCCTGTATGTGAGACAGCAAAAGAGACACAGATGTATAGAACAGTCTTTTGGACTCTGTGGGAGAGGGAGAGGGTGGGATGATTTGGGAGAATGGCATTGAAACATTGAAACATTGAAACATCATATATGAAATGAATCGCCAGTCCAGGTTCAATGCAGGATACAGGATGCTTGGAGCTGGTGCACTGGGATGACCTAGAGGGATGGTACGGGGAGGGAGGTGGGAGGGGGGTTCAGGATGAGAAACACGTGTACACCCGTGGAAGATTCATGTTGATGTATGGCAAAACCAATACAATATTGTAAAGTAAAAAATAATAATAATAAATAAATGATAAATGGTTAAAAAAAAAAAAAAGAAATGGGAATACAAGACCACCTTACCTGCCTTCTGAGAAAGCTGTATGCAGGTCAAGAAACAACAGTTAGAGTCGGACATGGAACAACAGACTGGTTCCAAACTGGGAAAGGAATACGTCAAGGCTGTTATTGTCACCCTGCTTATTTAACTTATATCCAGAGTTCATCATGAGAAATGCCTGGCTGGATGAAGCACAAGCTGGAATCGAGATTGCTAGGATAAATATCAATAACTTCAGATACGCAGATGACACCACTTTTATGGCAGAAAGCGAAGAAGAACTAAAGAGCCTCTTGATAAAAGTGAAAGAGGAGAGTGAAAAAGTTGGTTTAAAACTCAACATTCAAAAAACTAAGATCATGGCATCTGGCTCCATCACTTCATGGCAAATAGATGGGGAAACAATGGAAACAGTGACAGACTTTATTTTGGGGGGCTCTAAAATCAGATGGTGACTTCAGCCATGAAATTAAAAGATGCTTGCTCCTTGGAAGAAAAGCTATGACCCACACAGACAGCATATTAAAAAGCAGAGACATTACTTTACCAACAAAGGTCCATCTAGTCAAAACTATGGTTTTTCCAGTAGTCATGTATGGATGTATGAGTTTGGCTATAAAGAAAGCTGAGCACCAAAGAACTGACACTTTTGAACTATGGTGTTGGAAAAGACTCTTGAGAGTCCCTTGAACAGCAAGGAGATCCAACCAGTCAATCCTAAAGGAAGTCAGTCCTGAATATTCATTGGAAGGACTAATGCTGAAGCTGAAACTCCAATACTTTGACCACCTCAAGCGAAGAACTCACTCATTGGAAAAGACTCTGATGCTGGGAAAGATTGAAGCCAGGAGGAGATGGGGACAACAGAGGATTAGATGGTTGGATGACATCACCAACTTGATGGACATGAGTTTGAGCAAGTCTGGGAGTTGGTGATGGACAGGAAAGCCTGGCATGCTGCAGTCCATTGGGTAGCAAAGAGTTGGACACAGCTGAACGACTGAACTGAACCAAGTTCAGTGGTAAAGAATTCACCTACCTCGCAGGAGATGCAAGAGTCTCTGGTTCGATCCCTAGGTAAGGAAGATCCCCTGGTGAAGGAAATGGCAACACACTCCAGCACTCTTGCCTGGAGAATCCCCATAAACAAAGAAGCCTGGTGGGCTACAGTCCATGGGATGGCAAGAGTTAGACACAACTTAACAATTATATCACCACCACAAACTTACACAAACTTCACTATTGAACAGAAAACCATGATTTTATTTATCAATGAATTTTATGAGCCTAACAAAAGGCTCATACAGAAAATATCTGACAAAGATAGCACAAAAAGGAAAAACTATAGCCCAACATTACTCTTGAGTGAAAGTCACTCAGTTGTGTCCAACTTTTCGCAACCCCATGGACTATACAGTCCATGGAATCCTCCAGGCCAGAATACTGGAGTGGGTAGCCTTTCCCTTCTCCACGGGATCTTCCCAACCCAGGGATTGAACCTAGGTCTCCCACATTAAAGGTGGATTCTTTACCAGCTGAACCACAAGGGAAGCCCCATTTCTCTTGAAAATAGTGGCAAAAATTCATTAGGAAACATTAGCCAACCAAATCCAATAAAATTAATACATCATGGCCAATTTCAGGAGCACATGGTTGATTTAACATATAAAATCAACTACCATATTAAAAGAGATCAGTCATAAAGTCATCTTAATAGATATAGTAAAATAGTCACAATCAAACTTTCTATCAAAGTGGAAGTATGAAAAAATCTCCTTAATGTGATAAAGGATAACTATAAGAAAACACTAAATGTCACATATAATGGTGATACACTGAAAAGTTTCTTTTTAAGTTCAGGAAAAAGGAAAACGATCAACAGGAATCAGACATTCTCAAGATTTCTTAGTTACTTGCACAGTTATTTTACTAGACAATATAGATTCTAAATTGCTGGACATTTCTGTGTATATGATTAGAGGATATTCTCTACTCTTATAATGGCTCCGTTAAATTTTACATCCAAATCTAAGATTTAGCTTTGTAATTATGTTACATACCATAGGTTCTGTTTCCTTTGGAGGTTTTTCCAGGGGAGGAATGTACCACTGAAAACAAAGTTCTTTGTTTAAAGCTTGTGTTGCCACAACTGGTGGCACCACGTCTCCATACAATGTGCTGCTAACGGTCTTTAGTGATAAATCGGAGCATAGAGAAGCATTGGTTACTCCTGTCTGGGGAACGAAGAGAAACATTCACTTTATTGCTGGCAATGAATGTATTCAATATTTAAGACATTCATTCAATTTTCATTCAATAGTGACTATACTGGAAAACTCTGGGAATCATCTCAGCTTGCTTTATGGATGTAGGTCTTAAAAACCTCCCAATTACCACAGAGAAGACTCTTCTGTGGAAAAAAAATATGCTTCAAAACCCAGTGGACTCAACAAATGTCTGCCACTTTGGTGAATATCCAAGAATAACGATCTAGAGGGGAAATATCAGTGCTATCACTTCAGTCTCAAGATCACCATAGAGTCTAAGAACATCTACTTTTCTTCTGGTTTATTCATTGGTATATATATACTAAGGGTTTGGTTACAATTTATTATCTGCTTTTCAATAACATTTTTTTTGTAGTACCTTATGAAAAATTAGACACAGTTTTTGCTCTAAGAGGTCAAAATCCATTACTTTCATTCCCTCTTTAAATGAATATGGCTGGTTTGCAAGTTTAGTCTTGCTTAATCTGGGCCCTGCTCATTTGATAGAACTTGGTCACTGAATCAGGAGTTTTCAAGAAGCATAAATGTATAGATTGCAATTGGTGATTTCATAAAATATTTACTTAGTTCTTTAAGGTAGCTTAAAAACGTAAAGCATGATTGCTGTTAACAAAAGTAGAGTCTAGCCAGAAAGATAATAATAATGATAATATCTCACTTCTAAAAAGGACTTTCTTCAGTGGAGTGTAAACTATTTTCAAAATTAAATTCTCATTATTCCCAAGATTACAGTGTGGTAACTGGAAAGCAATTCTTCTGCTAAATCTTGACCTCCAAAGGCATCTCAAGGTTTGGTGACCAAGGGGAACATGTCAGTGACTGTAAAGAAAGGCCTGGTGTTTCTGTAAGACTCTCTGCCTTCCACTTCTGAGCCTGTTCAAGATACAACTGAAGACTGTCAATGCAAAGTCTTCAAAATAAAATAAAAAGAGAAATAAATACACTGACCTTTCTGGTTGTCTACTGATAAAAGAAAAAAATATGTCTTGACTGAAAGGTAATGCTAGGGTGAAAACTATTTTAAAATGTCTAGAGACTGTCATAAAAGGATATGATAAGCCAGAATCCTCATTTATTAGCACTAGGATACTAAAAGCATGACCAACATGCACAATAAATAAAATTATTAACTCTACGTCAGGCAGTTCACCAAAAAATCAGGTAAATAATTGATTCAGGAAAAATTATTCATTTTTTTCCATATTTGAGTGCCTTTCAGAGCTTCTGACAACTATTTTAGAAAATAATTCATATTTAATAACTAGCTAAGTGGAGAAAAATAAAAAGTAAATACCTATGTCAACATAGATATAGTGTTTATTCATACAATAGCATAATAATAATGAACTGCAACAGAAATCAATATTAATATAGGCATTTAATTTTCTTTTCTCTTTTAAAAAACACAATATCTAATTCCTAATGGGATTAATTACATAAGCTAGTCAATGGGCTATACACCAGGTACTTTCGATATGTTTGATTTATTCTTTGAAAGGAATGAAACAACAGACCTACCAGAAGCACTCTTGCTTCATCATGTACTATAAACATCAAATCACTCTGCACTAATCAAATGTTTGACCTTACACAGTCTGTCACGGGCACACAGACTAAACATGGATAACTCAGCATTGTGCACCATTTTAATCATGTCCTTTCTGGAATTTTTAATGTAATTTGTTTGGCGTCTTTGTTTTTCCATCATAAAGCTTCAATAGACTTGACGATAGGCAGACTCACAAAGCTGATGAGCATGACATGTATATATGATGGTTCTGGAAATGTATCTACTTCTTTGTGGGGGAAAAACAGGTTTAAGTACAAAATTATGGGAAGGGCTTGATTGAAATGGCCTCCTGAGTGATTAAAGGCTCAGAAATGTTATTATAAAAGTCAGCCAAGCTTGGAGTTTACTTTTAAAAAAATCCAAAAGGCTTTATGCTCGTTAGCTGTCTACCCCAGTGAAAAGAACACATGATTAGGTGGCTTGCACCTGTCAGGCAAGCGACAGTGATCTCCAGGGCTGATTATTCTGGGAGAGTGTTCCACTAATTATATCAAAATAAAGAGCAAACACGGTGAAACAACTCTTTGACATCATTACTGTGTTAGAAATACTGTATGTATTCACACTGTGTTCAAGGTTGTATGTTTGGAGCACCATCCTTAGGAACTGGGTAATGATAGGCTGCCCTTAGTAATGCAATGCTCAGCAAAGCTCCTTTCAGAACAGTATTTAAGAAATCACATACATTAGTTTCCAAACTCTTATAAAGTATTCACAAGACTACATCCACTGAAACTATAGTTCTCAACTTTCTCATTCTCTCTCTTCTATTCCAAAACACCTGAGGTATCTGGGACACATGGAAGGAATCCTCAAGGCAGTCTCAGGTCCTAGGAGGGGTGACTCAGACAGTTGTGTTAGATGGAATGATCTGATCCTACTCTACTGGTTCCCGCCAGGTGGAGGGCCAGACGTTAACAATATATCCCAGGCCTTTTCACCTTCTCTCTGCTCCTCTCCCTAGAGAGTTACTTGACCGGTATCCGAGAAAAAGAATTTTGGATATGCATAATTCTACCCTTCTTCCGAGCATATTGTTTTCAGGGAGTGAACATCCTCTGCTCCTTCATGCGACAGATTTTAAAGGGGTTTCTGGCCCCACAGGTTTTAAAGAGACCTGTAATGACCCCACTCTCCACCAAAACCCATCAGCCTGGACTGGTAGAACTGTCAACTTTGCTAATCACTATTAGGGAGACCATTTAGCCGTAAATATAAACCATTTCCTACAGTATCAACACATGACTCATAAAGTAAGGTATTTTTTAATCTCAGTATGTCTTACTCTTTTATTTCTCAAATGACTTAGAATCTGAGACAGGAAATAGGGGCATTGAGTTTGGGGCATTCCAATACTTCCAGTATCTAGGAAGTAATCTGAAAAATCCTCCCGTGTGGATTGCAATACACTGCCGTGGGGGCAATAACCCTAGTTGAGACTCACTTAACTGAATCCATAAATATTCCTTAGTGGGTCTTTCCACTACTTTTTAAAATCACTCTCCTCTCTTGTTCCAAAGAACGATCTTTTTAAAATTTTATTATTTACCCCAAACACAAGGGTGAAAGTGAAAGACAAAGAGTCAGAGACAAAGACTATACATGGACTGTATAGTCCATGGGGTCACAAAGAGTCAGACATGTACAGTCCATGGAATTCTCCAGGTCAGAACACTGGGGTGGTAGCAGTTCCCTCCTCCAGGGGATCTTCCCAACCTAGGGATTGAACCCAGGTCTCCAGCACTGCAGGCAGATCCTTTACCAGCTGAGCCACAAGGAAGCCCAGGAATATTGGAGTGGGTAGCCTATCCCTTCTCCAGGGAATCTTCCCCACCCAGGAACTGAACCGGGGTCTCCTGCACTGCAAGCAGATTCTTTACCAACTGAGCTATCAGGGAAGCCCTAAACATAAGGCTACTATACTCCAGTAGGATAAGATGAGCAAAGGTTCCCGTTGGGAACAAGACACATTTTCAGGTCACTTCTCTGGGACAGTTGACAACAGAAACATGAATGTGTCTGGTATGGGTATAATTGTAAAAATTAAAGGGCTATATGGTGAAATCCAAAGTCAAGATAAATCAGTGGGTTTTTTCCCCCTAGTTTTGAAAGAATTCTATGCAAATGACTTGATTTATTCATTTCACAAATACATATTGAAAATTTACACTATTTTCTCTTGGGTTCTCTACTATAATTTCAAAGCAGAACATACGAGCCTTGTCCACAAACATTCTCACTCTCCTGCCCCCATTGTATCTGCTAATGGTGTCATCATGCTCTAGGGATCACAGACAGGGGTTCCAAATGATGGGATAAAACTTTTCTCATTCCCTCTTCTTTTGCCATCGCCATAGAGTCACTAAGGTGGTTTTTTTTTTCAATTTTACGTAAGCAACATCATTTATATCCATCTCTTCATTCCCATTCCTCATGACCATAAGCTTAGTTGTTTCATCATCTCTTTCTCGGATAACTTCCTTTCACTTATACTTTGCCAATCAGCCTTACGTGCTATTGACAGTAGAACTAACATTTTGATTTTCATATTCTTTCTGCTATTAACCTGGCCATGTTTTTCTTAAAGAGCATCTGTGAGGGGCTGTCATTTTCTTTTGTGCTAACTCTACCAATCTTTCTCTACTACCACACCAGAGACTATGCTTTATCCACTCCTGCTTTCTCCACCACCTAAGAGTGTCTGGCATATTGTTAGTATCCAACATATGTTTGTTGAACATACCAAATTTGAAATAAATCTCCATTTTTACTGAAACTCTTTATACTTTTTCAGTATCTTCCAATCCACCCATTTTGGTAGTTTATTTAAAAATTACTATTATTCAAGACCCTAGTAGCTTGTTCAAGACCCTCTTTTACATCTCTTCACTAGATATTTTGGGGAAGTCCATCCAACTGAATAACACTTTCCCTCCCCCAACCACAAAATCTTCAAACTTTTAATTTACTTAAAAACTTGCCATTTACCCTTAGCACACTTATGATTGCTAACAATAAAAATGAATGCTTTTTATTACACATGTAAAACAAAGGTACAGAAATTGGGTATAGATTGAGAAAGTCTCCGTTTAATTTCCTTATAGGGTATTATATTGAAATTTGTATAACTTCTTGGCAAAATGACTCTGAGAGAAGTTGTGATGTGTAAGAATACAGAAAAGTCTGGGACATTTTGAAGGCTTATAAGAGCAGCAAAACAGAACATATGAAAACAGAAAACCAGCATGTCTGGTTGGTTTTTCTCTGTGGTAAAAGTTTCCTCAGGTAAAACCTCTGAGGAAACTAAAAACCTTTGTGTCAGTATGGAGGTTAATGTGCTTCTTTAGGAAATAAAAGGATGATTAAGTCTTCCAAAAAAATGTATAATTATATAATGTTTTAAACATTACCTTGCTTGCTGAATCATATAAAACTTTTTCTAGAACAGGTGGATGTTCCATGACTTGAAATAGTTCTTTCGGAAATTCATCAATACAAGAAGAAGAATATAGCTGTAAGAATCTTTTAAGGAAAAAATGCATTTCTTTTTGGCGCAAAATCAATCCAGAGTTAAAAAGAGAAGTGAGAAGAGTGTCATCTGGCAAAGACATCCCAGATCCTGGCTTCAGAGATGCTTAAAGGAAAAACAAAAACTACTATAGAATCATGTTAGATAACAGAATGGTCTCAATATTGCTGTCCTTTGCTTGCTAATCTCATTCCTGCACATTCCCACCTCACCCAGTGGCTGCCCATGACCTTCCTCCATTTTTCAAGCTTGTACACTAACAGAATTGCTTCTGGTCACAGGAAGGAAAGAACACCTCAGAACTCTGTGATCCTACTTCTGGTTTCAAGCGTATCAAAGCAAAACATTCAATCTAGCTGTCTTATTTGTCTTATTCCCAGCCAAAAAAAATAATAATAATAAAGCAAAAATTCAGGTTCAGGTAATTTATTTGAAAACTGATCTGAAGTGAGAGAATGGGAAATGTGTGACAGAAAAGAAAAGAGTCAATGACAACAAGTTAGGAAAGGGCTCCAGCTATGGACAAGGAGAGCTCAGTCCTGCTGAGGGCCTCCTAAGAAAAAGCATGGAAATCTGTTCCATCAGGGGGCTGGCATGCTGGAATACCTATCAACCAGTTCCCTCCCTCAGCAGTTGCAGGTTACTCCTGAATGTGTGCAGTCCCTGGTACTTCCAGGCTATCCTGCCTATATGCTGGGCCTCAGTCATTTCTAAGAAAGCCCAGGGCAGAAAGAAGCAAAATGTGCACGATTGACATGGGAGATACCAGCAGGTGAATCCAGGGGGAGCTGAATCGATAACAGGAGGGCATCACTGGGGCCCACTGTGCTGGATTATATCCACTTCCTTCGCTACTGAACTGGCCCTATCACGATGCACCTTTTACCCACCACCTTTCCCAGTGCTTGCCTCTCCCGTCACTAACTCTGATAACCAGGCTGAGCCGCTCTGTGACTTAGCCTCTTTGCCCTGCTGATTTCCCCATCACTGGGTGCTGCTTTAGTCAAGCTGTCTTTCCCAGTTGTTTGCCCTCATAAGCAACACTGGCTCACCAATTTCATGGGCACAGATAAACACATCATCACAAAACCACAAGAGGAGAGAATGTGACTTAGATTACAACAGTTTTTTTGGCTATTCTTTAGAGCACCAATGATTTTAAAATAAAAGCAACAACAAACAAAATTCAAAACTTCAGAGTTAAATATCCTCTTTCTCTTTAAATACTAGATATTCTTTCTCTCCTTAATGCCAAAGATTTCACCTTGTTCATTTTATAAGCTGTCACATTAGGGTCACTCTGATTCTTAACTGTTTTGAGTCACATAGCACTTCAGTAGTCTTGGGGGAAGTTTCTGGATGCCTCCTTCTAAGGATGTTTTTAAATACATTGAAATACTGTTCTTTTCAAAGGTCCCTGTATATCAGGCAAAGAACCCCTGAAATTTCCATCTTCTGATGAGAGTTCACTCAGAAAGATGTTAAACATATTTTATAGTTCTAAGTAAGAAACATGACTTAATGACTGGAAAGGAATATGTTCTTTCAAAGGCCTACCTAGCAATTTGCTCATATTATTAATTCTTTGTAGGTGAATATAGTAGCGCAGCAGAAGAATCCATGTAATATCCACTTTAATTGGGTTTTTTTTCTGAGAATCTACATTTTCATGTATCTCTTCACTAACGTAAGAAAATGTACAACCAGTCTGGAAGACAACTTGGTAGTTATCTGAAAGTGTAAAAAAAAAAAAATTAGAATACAAATATTATGTTTTCCTTGTAAAATAACCATATGTGAAAAAAGTAAAGCACAACTTATAAAGGAAATATTGACACTTAGGATTGCATTCAATTAAAAAAATTTGTATCACAAAAGACACCAATCATAAATAACAAACCATGGACTGAGAAAACATGTTTAAAAAATCATAAATTATCTTCTCTCTACTATGTAATCAATAAGAAAAAGTCAGATAGTCCAACAGAAACATGGGCAAAGAATTTCAACAGGTAACTTGTAGAAAAGGAAAACCAAATGGCCAAAAATTTTAGCATCATAAAAAATCAGATAAATTAAGATGAAATACCATTTCACATTCCTCAGCAATTAACAGAAACTAAAATCTGAAAGCAATAAATGTGAAGATACCATAATTCTCACATACTACTTGGGAGAGCAAATTCCTGGGCAGAGGCTAATAAAATTTTAAATGCAGATACTCAGAGACATGTACCAAGAGTCCTGCACAAGATACTCATGGCACCACTGTTTGTGTTACAAAAAAAAAAAAAGGAAACTTGAACAAATATAAGGATTAATTTAATGGCACTAATTAGAATTAATTAGATCTATAAGGAGAAACTCTAGTCTATGAGCCAAATTAGGTCAATGCATGTTTATGTAAGACCCATAAGCTAAGAATGGTTTTTATACTTTAAAGGGTTTGAAAAAATTAATATTTTGTGATATGTGAAAGTTATATGAAATTCAAATGTCAGTGTCCTTAAGAATGGAATACAGCCATGCTCATTTACATTTTGTCTATGGTTCCTTCACATTAACACAGCAAAGCTGAACAGCTGCAACAGAGATCACAAAACATAAAATATTACTATTTGGCCCTTTACAGAAGATATGTGCTGCCTAGACTTTGCTCATGAAGGATAAAGTGAGGAAAAATATCTAAAGATAATTAAGTAATACAGAGCTATCAATAGCCTCCATACACAAAAACAGCAACCAATAGAAAGCTAATGAAAAAATTCTGCAATACTACTAATAAGATAAAATATCTGAGAAATAAGTCTAACAAGAAGCATATACGATCTACTTAAAGAAAATGTTAAAACACTCCTAAGGGACTGATTTTTTTTGAAAAAAAGGCATGAAAATGAACTAAAAATATAAGACATACAATATTCTTGGTTAAGATGACTCAACAGAATAAAAACATGTTATTTCTAGGATAAAATATAAAGGTAATGCAACTTTAATAAAATTATGAAAGAACTTTCTTAAACTAGACAAGTTGTTTCCAAAGTAAAAAAAATAAGCCATAAAAGAAATACAATTTTGAAAAGAAAGAGTAATAAGTGAGGATTTACTCTAATAGATACTAATTATATTATAAGGCTATAATAATTAAAATAGTGTGGTATTGAATCCTGAATAGACAGATCAATAGAAATTAGAAAAAAGTACAGAAATAGGATAGCCATTTGGGAAAACTAAAATTGTATCCATTTGTTATTTTTTACATACTCCGAATAGATTTCCATTAACTAGTAAAAGGGTCCATGCCTTTTCCTTAAATACTTGCAGAAGCTCTTTATTGGGCTTCCCAAGTGGCTCAGTGGTAAAGAATCCACCTGCAATGTAGGAGACAGGAGTTTGATCCTGGGGTCAGGAAGAGCTCATGGAGGAGGAGATGGCAACCCACTCCAATATTCTTGCGTGGAGAATTCTATGGACAGAGGAGCTTGGCTGACTACAGTCCACGGGGTCGCAAAGAGTCAGACACGACTGAACGACTAAGCACACACACATACACAGAAGCTCTTTATTATAGAAATAAACCCTTTAACTGTGATATTATTTGCAAATACATCTTTTCAATTATCACATGTTATTTAACCCTCTTTATGGTAATTGTGTGCCATGAAGAAACTTCATTTCTAAGTAGTATAAACTATTAACCTTTTCTTTGATAACTTTTGGATTTTTGCCATAGTTAGCTCTTGACCATAATCTGAGACTCTAAGTAAGTAAGGAAACATTCTCCCTTAATGCCTCCAGAGGAAAGTAGCCTGCTGACACCTTAATTTTAGCCCAATAAGTCCTATATTGGGCTTCAGAACACCAGCACTGTAAGATAATACATTGTGTTGCTTTAAGCCACTGAATTTGTGGCTATTTGTTATAGGAGGAATAGAGCATTGATATGGTACTAGTGGTTCCCTGGTAGATCAGTTGGTAAAGAATCCACCTGCAATGCAGGAGACCCCATGGTTCAATTCCTGGGTTGGGAATATCCCCTACAGGAAGGCCCGACAACCCACTCCAGTCTTCTTGCCTGGAGAATCCCATGGACAGAGGAGCCTGGTGGGCTACAGTCCATATAGCTGCCAAGAGTTGGACACTACTGAAGCAACCTAGCATACACACACGCATTCTGACAACACTGTTTGCCTCTGGGGAAGAGAACTGAGTCACTTGCAGAGAAGATGGAAGGGAGACAACTCTTTCCATACCCTTCTATGAATTTTGAATTGTGATTCTTGAAAATAAATGACCTATGCAAAAAACTGAGCTAAATTAAAAGCAAAAAAGAACCTCTACATTTATGTGGCCAATATTATGTAGTCTTTAATGTCACAGAGAAAAAATAAGACCAGTTTAGTTTTTGTTCTTTCGTAGAAAGTTTGCTTTTTCTGTTTACAATTATTTTGTCTTTACAATCCATAAATGAGGGCAAAATTTGTCCACGTATTATCTGTGCTATCTGTAAGTTTATCTTTAGAAGAATATTTTGGAGGGAGCGTCCCTTATACCCTGCATTGAGAAGCATCCCTTTGCAATGGTTTCCACCACCTCCAGCCAGGACCGCCTGGTTACACTGACTTGGGGCCTCTGCTTCACTGAGGATAATTCTCATTGTACCCTCATTGTCTGAATTGTTGACAATCTGAATTGGTGCAGCACGTGAGCACACACATGCATGCATGTATATAATCAGTATTGCTAGCATGAATAATTTATCTCCATTCTCACCTGTACGTGGTATAATTATTTGGGATTTGAAGATATAATGTGTCCTTCTAGCTCCCCACCAGTATGGGAAATTTGTGTCTCGGAGGAATAGAAAATAGGATAGCAGTAGAGGAATGATATCCCAGTTTTCAGTTGGCACTGACCCATATCTCTGAGCCAGGGACAAGGCAGAACAGGAAAGACAAATCACATTTTTTCCAGGATGGAAAGTTTTCTCCATCTCAAGAGGCAAAACATGTATTAATACTAAGGATCAGTTGATTCTTGGTTCTGCTCCATAGATTTCTCTTTATGTTCTGACAGTAGGTTCATCAACATTCATTTTTGGCATGACACATATTTATATTTTTCTGTGTATCAAGTGTATTTAGTTGTGAGAGGCTGCATCCAGGACCACTGACCCTGAATGTCACTTTTAATTCAAAACATATTACAGAATTTAATAATTTTTAATCCTAGCAGAATTTTTTATTAAGGCTGCAAGAAAATCAAGACAAAAAGATGGAATATATTTGAATATAACGGGGCCCAAAGTAGATATTGAGTAGGTGTTTTTTGCATTCACTCTAAATATGGTCCCCTGTTGCCAGTAGCATCATTTCAGGGTCTGTATTCCTACACGACAATGTAGAAGAAACCTCAGTAAATTGGGCCGGCTGCATCACTCAATTCTCTTATTGTTCTATAGACATCATACAATTGCTCTCTGGTCCTGGCAAGATGATCTTTATTCCATCCTCCACACATGACTGGTCTATTCTGTCACCATGCTTCTCTGTCAACTGCTCAGACTGCTGAGAAAATAAGCTTCCCTTCTACCTGCTCTCCATGCCTCTAGTCCATTTGTATCTGCCTCACATGTACTTCTTCCAGAAAAAAAAAAAATGTTCCTAATAAATTCAAATGCCCACCCAGCCTGTGTCCAGCTTTAGCTTAAAATATGGTCCTCTTAATAAATGCATTTATATCATTTCAAAGTGGATGCCTGCTCTGATTGCTAAAGACTAGAAGTTTATGGGTGGCAAGACCTACTCCTTGGTGTGTTCTTCCCTCTGGACAGAAATAGCTGTATACTGCTCTACACACGATAACAATGAATATCCTTTACCACATAGTGTACAGATCAATGCTAGTGAAGATAAGATGAGTGAAGAGGTTTTCTCCTGGATGCTAATGTATGCTAACACAAGGAAAATCAAACAATTTTTATTTGTTGTTGTTGCCCTTTAGCAATTCATTATAATATGAACTTCACTGCCATCTGGGTATTTGAAGCAATCAGTTGGGGATTCAATATTTCTTTTCAAGCCAAATACTGAAATGAGGGAAATTGTAACAGTAATTTATGATCAGACTGCTAGAAGAATACTGGAGAGCAAAATTATTATTCTTAAGGCAAAATACAAAATGAATTGGGCTTAAAAAATTTGGTCATTACAGGGCTTCCCTGGTGGTCCAGTGGTTAAGAATCCATCTTGCAATGCAAGGGGCATCCATTTGATCCCTGGTCTGGGAAGATTCCACATGCTGCCGAGCAACTAAGCCCGAACACCATAACTCCTGAGCCCACACTCTGCAACTACTGAAGCCCGTGCACCTGGAGCCTACACTCTGCAATAAGAGAAGCTACTGCAACACGAAATCCGTGTACCACAGTGATGAGTAACCCCCTGCTTGCTGCACTAGAGAAAGCCCTTGTGTAGCAATGAAGACCCACCACAGCAAAAAAAATAATTAAAAAAGAAAAATACATTTTAAAAAATCAGGTCATTTCACATTAGAATCTTTGTACAATAATAAAGGAATGTTAATGGGTACAAAATGGAAACAGAAAATTGGAAGATGCTACCAAAACCACTGAAACAGAAAAGTAAAGCATAAATTCTAGTATTAGGCACCGCTGAGATGAAGACTATTAGCCCAATTGGATCAACTAAGATCATCTGGTTAGGAGATGCCATTCCCCACTGTGTGGGCCCATGCGTGACACCTAACTGATCACCGCAGCATTTTTCCCAGTCCTTGCATGCAGCAGTTCAGAATTCTTCTTAGGTGGCTACCAGCCGAGATCCAACCAGTCCATCCTAAAGGAAATCAGTCCTGAATATTCATTGGAAGGACTGATGCTGAAGAAGAAACTCCAATACTTGGGCCACCTGATGAGAAGAACTGGCTCATTTGAATGACCCTGATGCTGGGAAAGATTGAAGGCGGGAGGAAAAGGGGATATAAGAGGATGAGATGGTTGTATGGCATCACTGACTCAATGAACATGAGTTTGAGTAAACTCCGGGAGATGGTGTTAGACAGGGAGGCCTGGTGTGCTGCAGTCCATGGGGTCACAAAGAATCAGACACGACTGAGCGACTGAACTGAACTGAGCCACAGTGTGGATTAGGTGTGTGTGCACTCAGTCATTCAGTAGTGTCTAACTCTTTGAGACCCCATGGACTGTAGCCCGCCAGGCTCCTCTGTCCCTCTCCAGGCGAGAATATTGGAGTGGGTTGTCATGGCCTCCTCCAGGGATCAAACCCATGTCTTTATGTCTCCTGCGTTGGCAGGCAGATCCTTTACCACTAGCGCCACCTGGGAAGCCCAGTAGTTTGGACTATCATCCCACAAACATTCACACCCTCTTCCTTCCTCTGCAGAGTCGGACACGACTGAGCAACTTCACTTTCACTTTCCTTTCTCTGCAGGGAGAGTCTAATTCCATGCTTCACTGACATTGTACTTGGCCAGAGGACTTGCTGTGACTAACGGGATGTAACGTGAAGAGAGGTCTTGAGTGTGCTTCTGTGCTTGGGCTTGGTCTTGTGTTCTGGTCTGTACCGTGAGAAGAGCACCCCCTAAGCAGTCACTGCCTCTTTACCCTGGGTCTCATAACAAATGTACATGAAGTGCACTGGAACTTGGCCTGCAGCCTGACGCAGAACACAGGAGACAAGTAAAAGAAAGAAGTCATGCTGTTCTTGCCACTGAGTTTTAGGATTGTTGGGTATACACTGCAATTTTGGCAATAACTGATTAACACAGAATTTCAGATCTAACTTATTTGTTATCTCTGTCCTAAAAACTTAAAGCATGAGAAAACAGAGCAGGATAAAGTAGACCAGATCTATCTGAGGCAATAAGGGACCACTGTGAAAAAGAAATAGCCATGTTAGTAGTTGGAATCACAGTCTTAAAATTCAGATTTCAGTCTTCTTCATAAATAAATCTAATTCACTCAGTCTAAAGATTAAGGACAATGAGGCTGAGAGAAATTCAATGGTTTGACAGGATCAGGGTATAAGCTGAAACCTCTTCATTATTAATACTTCATTCCCTTTGTGGCAAAACAATAATGTGTGTTTCTAAGAGGACTGCCTTCCTGGCATTCTGAAGCAGGGAGAACTGAGTTGCCAAGCCGTGTCAAGAGAAAAAAGCAGTGACCAGCCCCTACTGCTATACTGCCCTGCTTTGTCCCCCAAGAGCCTACCTTTGGGGTCTCTAAGGAAAACCATGCGCCCTGTCTGAGATCCAGGTCATGGACCAGAAGTCTGATGAAGCAAAATCTTACCAGGAAATAAAAATAAGAAGACAATACCTTAGCATTAAAAAAATCCATCTGATGGTTTAATCTCAGAGCAAACCATTTTAGTTTGGAAAATAGTCTGGGCCACCTAGTCTTCAGGAGAGAGAGAGCCAAAGAAGGAGACAATTTCAGACACAAACTCTTCAGCTAAGGTTGACTCAACCCTTCAGCAGTAAGCTCTGGCCTACCAGAGTGATTTCAGAGGCTTTAGGAAGACTACCTCACCCCATCAGGTTAAAGTTAACATTTTTCATCCCCTTTGGCTCAATGCTCACCCAATGACAAGCAAAATTAGATACTGTTGTTACTAAAATATCCTTCTGGAAGTAAAATTCCAGTACCTTGCTTCTTAGGACCCATCCAAGAGCTTAGCACAAAACAGCACTCAATATTTTTTGAATGAATGGGCAAAAACATAAAATGACTATTCAATATTTATGTTATTGCTGGTATGACTTACAGATTTATACTACAGTTTACTGTAACCAACAGCAGAGTTACAAATTTTAAAAAATATAGTAAGGTTAAGTTTAAATTCCACTAACTTTTCATTCATTCATTTAACAAATATTAATATCAATCCTTGCTATGTATAAGTAATATGTGATTTTCTGTAGTGTGTGCTCATGCTCATTTATGTCCAATTCTTTGCAACCCCAGGGACTGTAGCACACCAGGCTTCCCTGTCCATCACCGACTCCCAGAGCTTGCTCAAACTCATGTCGATCAAGTTAGTGATACCATCCAACCATCTCATGGTTGGATGAGATGTCCCCTTCTCCTCCCGCCTTCAATCTTTCCCAGCATCAGGGTCTTTTCAAATGAGTCAGTTCTTTGCATCAGGTGGCCAAAGTATTGGAGTTTCAGCTTCAGCATCAGTCCTTCCAATAAATAATCAGGACTGATTTCCTTTAGGATGGACCCATTGGATCTCCTTGCAGTCCAGGGGATTCTCAAGAGTCTTCTCCAACACCACAGTTCAAAAGCATCAATTCTTCAGGACTCAGCTTTCTTCAGGACTCAGCTTTCTTCATGGTCCAACTCTTAAATCTATACATGACTACTGGAAAAATCATAGCTTTGATTAGATGGACCTTTGTCGGCAAGGCAATGGCCCTGCTTTTCAGTATGCTATCTAGGTCAGTCATAGCTTTTCTTCCAAGGAGACAGCATCTTTCGATTTCATGACTGCAGTCACCGTCTGCAGTGATCTTAGAGCCCAAGAAAATAAAGTGTCTCACTGTTTCCATTGTTTCTTCTTGTCTCTTGTTTCCATTGTCTCCATTGTCTCTAAGGAGAGCCCTTAGCAAATCAAATAGCTAACTTCCCTGCCCTCAGGAAGCTGATGATAGTTTAATAAGAGAAAAAGCTTAAACATGCACAAGCACACACACACACAGACAAATATAAAAGAACTAAGAAAAGAAACAGGGAGCTAAATCAGAGTGTAAGAGTAGGTACACATTTCAGAGGCTCAGAGAAGGTCTCTCAAATAAATAATCCCACAAAGTTTCATTTCAAATGGGTGAACTGGAAAATAAACAGGCCATCAGGAAATATCACTCTTTTCCCACACAACCCTGCACCTAAAATGCAGCAGTGAATGGAATAACATATACATACATACAGCAAGCGGGGGCCCCTATGTTTTAGCAGCTAGACCCTAAGATTTGCCCTTTCAGGGTCTTAGAGGTTTCCCAAACCATTGTTGTTTTAAAGTTAAAACCCAACAAATCTCTAGAATTAAATCTTTGAAACTTGATTATACATTATATGTATATAAAATGCCCAACATCCAAACATACCAAGCAAATAATCTGTGTATGAAGACAAAAGATCCATGGAAGCAAATTCTGGGATATTTGATAATGCCCCTTGGCTAACTGTATCAGTTCTAGCATTCTTCTTTCCAATAAGTAGATTAATTGCCAGCACAGCCTCACTGACCTAAAATTAATGCATAATTAGAATTCATAAATGCAAGCTTTTTGATTCATAGATATCCATTAGGTGAAGAATATGAAAGAGCAAATTCATAATATTTGGTATATACTTTAGGAAAAATAAAGACAATCTGAAAAACAATATGTGATCCCCTGCATGTACTATGTATCATAGTCAAACAAATCATGATTGTTGACAATTTAATCAATAAATAAGTCACTCTGAATAGGCTCCCTCACCTAGCTGTGACAGATATTTCCCAAAATATGTGCACATGTGTATCTGCCAACACTTTCATTAAAGAAAAGTTGAAACAAACAAAACCAAGTCTCGCTAATAGAGATTAAAAACACTACACATATAAAGAGCACTTCTAATCGCCCCAAAGAAATATCATTGGCACAAATCTCAAAGAATGTGAAATTTTTCTTTCTCTCGAATAAATAGATTGTGTTGCCTTAACAGATGTGACAGTAAAGAAAGAATTAAATAAAAATCACACCAACCTGTGCAGCAGCTCTTATTGCAATCCAGGCAAATAAACTGTACATTTCATGTTTATTTACTATTGGTTCTTTAATAGAACTATGCCTTCTGGGAAGAGCCTACAAAATATGGCAAATACTTTATGATAAAGACAGATAAAGATATCCTAAATTTTAATGACAGATTTTCTAATCTTCTGAAGATGAGATTTTAGTGTAACACTGTGAAGCCATTAAGAATAATAATGTACATGCATCTATCAACATGAAAAGATATCCTAATCATATTAGCAAAAGAAAAGTGTAGGTTACAAAATAGCATGCAAAGTGTGATCCCATTTTTTGAAAGATAATATATATTTCTCTGTATACAAAAACACAGCAAATTATCAACAGTGGTTATCCCAGGTTTTATGGGTAATTTAATTATATTTAACTTCTTTGTGTGATTTTCTAGATGTGCTTACATTATTTGAATATCAATAATATAAACAGAAATGGCACTTTAAGTGTTATTTACCATTTTAATAGAGGATCTATAAATTGAATATATATTGTGTGTAAAGATGTCAGAAACAGGAATACTACTTAAAGATTTTTGATAGGTATTTTCCATCAGCTTTCTAACTACAGAACTGTTAAAAGGATGACTGTAATCATGAAGTTCTACAAAACAGCAAAAAGTGACAATGAACGCAGATACGTGCAATGTGAGGGTGTGTGTGTGTCATGTGTGTTCAGTTTTTAAATATAAAGAAGTCAAGAATACAGAAGTAAACAGAAACCCTGCCAGCAACATAGTAGCTGTCTGTTTTACATTTTTAAAGTATTAATAGTCAAATTTAAAGATTCAACTAATCTGGAAAAACTATTCAATTAGATGGCTTATTCTAATGTGTTGATATTCATATTTTACCTGATTTTTTAGATCTTCAACAATAAAATAAGCAATAATAAAAATACCTTTTTTACTTCTGGCAATAAGACTCCCAAATAAAAGGAAAAGCAATGAGTAAAGCTGATGCCAGAGCAGGAAATACAATGCACAAATGTGACTAGATCAAGTTTTAAACTTGGAGACAGGTGATACCTGGAGAGATCCATCCATGGGGAATCTAAAATCTACGCAATGTAGCCCTGTCCAAAATATGAAGACCATCCTCACTAGCTGTAATAACACTGCTTAGGCTCTGGGGTAGCCACTGCCAGCTTACTGACTATAACCTTGGGCAATTTACCTATTTAATTCTGGACACAAGGCTAATGGGCACTGAGTATAGAATAACATTAAGTAACTATATTGTAAGAACAAGTAGTGACACAGACATTCAAAAAAGAAAGCTCATTTTGAATTGAGAGGAAGGCTTTATTGAGGCCAAACTTGAGCTCAGAATGAAAACAGGAAAAAAAAATATGATGGGCATTTTTTTACATGGGAGGTGTTCAACACTGCATATGAGATACAAGCCTATACAAACAGGTAAGAAAATTTTTTTAATGCATCTAGAATAGGAAATGAAGTTAAATTGTTTGCAAGGAACATGATCCTATATGCAGAAAATCCCAAGATACACAAACACACACACACCCCTCTAAAATTAACAAATGTGCTTAGCAAGGTCACAGGATACAAAACTCAATATTCATAAATCAATTGTATCAGCAATGAACAACCTGAAAATGAAATTAAGAGAATACCCATTCATGATAGAAATAATCTTAACAAAAATGTATAAAATGTGCATACTGAAAAGTAAAAAAAAAAAATCAAGAAAAATTAATATCTAAATAAATGAAGAGAGTTCATATACATGAATTGAGGATTCAAAATTGTTAACATGCTAAATATCTACAAATTACCTGTAGATTCAACATAATCTGTACCAAAATTCTGCATTTTGGCAGAAACTGACAAGCAGATTCTAAAATGAAGAAGAAAATGCAAAAGATTCAAAGTGAAAATAATTTTGAAAAGGAAGAACATAATTGGAGGACAAATACTTTCCAATTTCAAAAAACTTACTACAAGCCACACAGTAATCAAGACAGTGGATACTCACATAAAGGTAGAATTATAGATCAGTGGAATAGAATTAGAAGTCTAGGAAAAATATTTAGACTTTTGATCAACAAATTTTTTGACAAAGGAGCCAAGGCAATTCAATAAAGAAAAGATAGTCTTTACAACAAGTGATACTCAGACAAATGAATATCTATGTGCAAAAATATGAATTTAGAGCCTTACCTCACACTTTACAGAAAACTTAAATCAAAATATACCATGATGGACTTAAGCATTAAAGCTAAAAAACTTTTAGAATAAAACCCAGGAGAAAATCTTCAACATCTGGGGTTAGGTAAGGTGGTACTAAAACCACAAAATATATAAAAAAATGATAAACTATACCTCATTAAAAGTAAAGACTCTTGTTTCTAAAGATACCATTAATTGCATGAAAAGACAAGCCATCAACTGGAAAAAATATCTATAAATTATATATCTGATAAGGGACATATATCTAGAACACATATGTTTTAAAAGTTATAACTCAATGATAAAAAAGATAACTCTAGTTTATGGGCAAAAGATTTGAGTAGATATTTTCCTAAAGAAGATATACAAATGGCCATTAGGGATATGCAAATCAAAATCCTAATGAAAGACTGCTTAATACCCACTAAGATGGCTACAATCAAAAAGATAAATAATAACAACTGTTTGCAAGGATGTGGAGAAACTGAAACCCTCATACACTGCTGGTAGGAATACACAGTGGTACAGCACTTAGGAAAACAATATAACATATCATCAACAGGCTAAACAGAGAGTCGAAGTATGACCCAGAAATTCCATTCTTAGGTATACACCCAAAGGAATTGAAAACACGTTCACATGAAAAATCTGTATATGGAACTGAGAGAGTAGCACTGAAACATACATATTACCATATGTAAAACAGACAGCTAAAAGGAAGTTACTGTATAACACAGGGAGCTCAATGTGGTACTCTGTAACAACCTAGATGGGTGGGA
>NW_011494634.1:1942380-1950808 GCF_000754665.1 Bison bison bison | reverse complement strand
GGGACATATGTATACTTATGGCTGATTCACGTTGTTCTACGGCAGAAGCCAACACAATATTGTAAAGCAACTACCTTCCAATTAAAAATAAAGTTTAAAATATTTAAATCTATATATGAGTATTCAAAGCAGCATCATTCATAATAGCCAAAAGTGGCAACAATTCATATTGTTCATATGAATTCATATTCAGCTCCAGTTGAATGAATCAAGAAAAGGTAATAAAACTATATAAAGGAATACTACTCAGAAGTAAAAGGAACAAATACTGTTACATGTTACAACATGGGTGAACCTCAAGAACATAATGCCAGGTGAAGGAAGCAGGCATGAAAGATTACATTCTGTCTGATTCCATTTAAGTGAACTATACAGAAAAGACAAATCTATGGAGACAGAAAACAGACTAATGGTTACCTGGGACTAGAGGTAGAAATGGGAATGATAGCAAATGGGCACTTGGGATCTTTTGAAGATGAGGGAAATGTTCTAAAACTGGATGGTGATGATAGTTACACAACATGTAAAATCATTAAACATCTATGAATTGCACTCTTAAAATAGGTTAATTTCATAGATATAATTTATGATTCAATAAATCTATTTTCTAAACATGTGTTTGATAATCTCTCTCTTTGGAGACTATTTTTTCTCTCAATTCCTTGGAAAACTTCTACTTATCCTCCAAAACTCATCTCATCTATAAAGCTTTCTCTTACATTCCCCCAAAGCAGAATTAGCCACTTTGCTCTACTTCTCTACTTGACCTATCTTATTATAGTCCTCAATACATCACAATACAATTATTTCTTTCCTTTGCTCCTCTATGCTTCTTAGTGGAAGAGAGTAACATGCTTGGCATACATTAAGCACTCAATAAGTGTTGGCTTGATTGAATGAATACATGAATGAATGTTCAAGAAATAGTTCAACTAACAAATAACTATTGGATATCTGCTGCTACTGCTAAGTCACTTCAGTCGTGTCTGACTCTGTGCGACCCCATAGATGGCAGCCCATCAGGCTCCCCCATCTCTGGGATTCTCCAGGCAAGAACACTGGAGTGAGTTGCCATTTCCTTCTCCAAAGCATGAAAGTGAAAGTGAAAGTGAAGTTGCTCACTCATGTCTGACTCTTAGCGACCCCATGGACTGCAGCCCTCCAGGCTCCTCCGTCGGTGGGATTTTCCAGGCAAGAGTACTGGAGTGGGGTGCCATCGCCTTCTATGTACAAAATACTTCAGAAAGATAAAATGTTGGAGTCTAGTCAAAGTTACATAATGATAAAAGATAGTCCCCTCACCTCTTTTTGGGTTTTCTTTTGGGTATTTATTATGTGCCGAGTCTTTTATTTTACTTAATTTTCCTAGCTACTCTAAGGGGTAACCTTCATTTCACAGATGAGGAAACTTGGGTTAGAAAGGCTTCGCTCCCACTGCTGTGTCATGAAGATAGGATTCCAACCCAAACCAGGGTGACAGTCACTATACTCCAGACTCTCCATGTAAGTGAAACAATAATGTTTTCTTTTCAGCATTTATATAGCAATTGTCTTTACTAGGACATATTTCAAATGTTCATTTCAATGGTCTGAATATGCCTAGATGAATTTTTGTTGTTTTTGACTGTTTTCTGTGTGTCTAATAATTGTATGTCTTGCTAAAATATTTATGCCATGTCAAGATATACAGAAAATAATGCTCATATTGTGTTTGTTGTTGCTGTTCAGTCACTGGAGTTATACTATTCTTTCATTCAAATCTTATTTGTTTAAGCTCCTAATTATAAACAGCTCCCTAGAGAAGGCCCAAAAGGTGATATATTTTCTATCCTAGCATCTTATTAATTTGCATTGCAAACTGCCATGGAAACAAAGATTTCTGTTTTCTCTTATTGGATGTAAAGATGTGTATCATATCACAAAAGTAAGTTTTCTATGTAATTATTTTGATGAAAAAAAAAAATAGCTGTTACCCACCTAAGGCAGCAACCATTTAAGTTGTTCCAACTGACTGAAAGCCTATTTGTCTACAGAATTTAAATCATGTTTATGTTGTCTCAAAGATTAGAGATTTTACATCAAAATTTTCTGGAGAGGTTTTTTGGTGGGTCAGAGGATTATTTAATGAGAATGAAATATATAAAGCCTACTGAAATCTAAAGAATAAACAATTAGATGGTATTTTTTGAAAAATAAAAATCAAGTTTTCAAAAAAAAAAATTAACACAAAGTTCCCCACCCAACTTCCTGCCTAAAAAATCTCCCTCTCTGGGGTGCTCAGGGCTGGTGCACTGGGATGACCCTGGGGGCTGGGATGGGGAGGGAGGCGGGAAGGGGGTTCTGGATGGGGAACATATTTGCACCTGCTACTGAATCATGTCGATGTATGGCAAAACTCAGTACAATACTGTAATTAGCCTCCAATTAAAATAAATACATTAATTTTTTTAAAAAAGAAAGAAAATCTCCCTGTCTGAATCCTGGGTACTCAGGTGTGGCTCACAGACCAGCAGCATTGGCATTTCTAGGAGCTCCTGAGAAAGGCTGAACCTCTGACCTCAACAGGATCACAGGATCAATGGAGATGTTTCTGCCCCTTATTTGGAAGAGCTGCTTGATGGAGTGCATGCCTCTGCCACCCTGCAAGGCTCCCTCCCAAATGATCAAATCTCATTTTTCACCTCTTTCCACTGCAGTCATTCACAATCCCACCAACTCAAGTTATTTCTTAATCCTAAACTTCACCACCTAAAACAACCCCAACCCTTCCTTCCCTTCTCTTCCTTCCTCACTCCCTCCCACCTTTCTTTCTTTACAGGTTTATTACCTGTCTCCCTCCACTGAGGAGTAAGTGCGTGGGAACAAGCACTGAGATTGTCCTGGACTCTGCTTTATCCAGAATACGGTCTGGGTTATAGGACATGCTCAATAGATATGTGATAAATGAATGAATGACTTTTCTTATCAAAAGATGATCTGTTTGCCAGCCACATCAGTAATGAAAACCATACTTGTCTATCAGCTTAAGCAATATGTCATTTCCTGCAAACATCTGATCAATCCTAATGACTGAGCATATTTATATGCACCTACATTTCATGGAGTACATCATGAGAAACGCTGGGCTGGAAGAAGCACAAGCTGGAATCAAGATTGCCGGGAGAAATATCAATAACCTCAGATATGCAGATGACACCACCCTTATGGCAGAAAGTGAAGAGGAACTAAAAAGCCTCTTGATGAAAGTGAAAGAGGAGAGTGAAAAAGTTGGCTTAAAGCTCAACATTCAGAAAACAAAGAACATGGTATCTGGTACCATCACTTCATGGCAAATAGATGGTGACACTGTGGAAACAGTGTCAGACTTTATTTTTTGGGCTCCAAAATCACTGCAGATGGTGATTGCAGCCATGAAACTAAAAGACGCTTATTCCTTGGAAGGAAAGTTATGACCAACCTAGATAGCATATTAAAAAGCAGAGACATTACTTTGCCAACAAAGGTCCGTCTAGTCAAGGCTATGGTTTTTCCAGTGGTCATGTATGGATGTGAAAATTGGACTGTGAAGAAAGCTGAGCACCAAAGAATTGATGCTTTTTGAACTGTGGTGTTGGAAAAGACTCCTGAGAGTCCCTTGGACTGCAAGGAGATCCAACCAGTCCATCCTAAAGAAGATCAGTCCTGGGTGTTCATTGGAAGGACTGATGCTGAGGCTGAAACTCCAATACTTTGGCCACCTCATGCGAAGAGTTGACTCACTGGAAAAAACCCTGATGCTGGAAGGGACTGGGGGCAGGAGGAGAAGGGGGCGACAGAGGATGAGATGGCTGGATGGTATCACTGACTCGATGGACATGAGTTTGAGTGAACTCTGGGAGTTGGTGATAGACAGGGAATCCTGGCGTGCTGTAACTGATGGGGTTGCAAAGAGTTGGACACGACTGAGCAACTGAACTGACTGACTGACATTTCATGGATAACATTTTAACAGGCAAAAATCTCCAAATGAAATCCATTTCCAGAATCTTATGTAAAAATGTCCAAAGAGGTATCTAAATATGAGTATGAGCTTAAAATAATGAATTAATTCCTCCAAGTCACAAAGAAAAATGTCTCTTTATATCCATAGCACAGAAGTAGCAAAATAAGCAAGCTCAAAGGCAATATACTTTACATTTAATACTTTATATTTCTAATAAAATCATTTATTACCTTAATACTCATCAATGGTGACACTGAAAGTTTGCTCTTTAACTTCCTCATGTGTAAAAATAATAAGGCTATTTCAAGGTAGGAGTCTCTTATCAACCTAAAACAATAAAACATTGTACTTACTACATAGCCTCAGTACTCAGAAGCATCATTTTGCATCATGTGACAATTTGTGGGCAAATGAAGGTAAAAACAGGCAAAACTAGCATCTGTTCCAAACTGACCCTTTTTTCATAGCACCTGTGGCTTAAACACTGGCATCTTCCTCCCTACTGAAATCAGAAGCTCTTAAAGACAGCTGTGTGTTCTTCCTTGTCCTGTGCTATCCTCCTGCCATGACTGCAAGGAGTCCAGCATCAAGACCATTCTGGAATATTCCAGCACACAAGGCACTACAGAAGTGATAGTCAAGCCTGGAAAACCAGGTCTATGTCTCTACCCTCCTACACTGATTAGATTCTAAAGAGACACACAGAGTTATGCTGAAAGCCATGACTTGGTGTGGGTGAGGGCTGTGCGTTCACTACCAAACCTGTCAGACAGGGTTATTTAAATCAGTGCATTAAGTCAATTATACAGAATTGAGTCGCCCAGCCTTGGCACTGATGAACCAGCATGACACAAATCCCTTCTCGATACAATTTCACATCTGGTGGAAATTCCTGTATCCTTGGACTGATAGGAGATCAAGCTGAGTATAGCCCGGAAGTGATTTACAGTCCAGTATGTCACCAGGTTAACTGCTGTCATCAACTGTCACTGAGAATGAAGCCTTAGGGCAGAGCCAAAAGCAACAAGCTTGAAAAGGAAGTCAGTGAACCAGTTGGACAATGAACACCCCAAACTAGCCCTGCCATGGGAAGAGAGTGTCCCAGTCATTTCAGCACACATCCAGAACACGGGACTCAAACCCAAATGCATATTGTGATAATGGAAAGGTCTTTTTTTTTACCCTGAATTTTGATCATTTCTCAAGCTTAGCTGTATAGCTTCAAACAGACTCTCAAGTTGCATAGTTGGAGGTTTCTCTTCCATCAATATTTGACATTCTATTTTGCCTGAAAGAGAAAAAGGATATACAAAGATGCATTTTCTTTTTCCTATCATTTAGGACTTCAGGACAAATATTTTATGCTGGAAATTTGGAAAACTGGATGTGTTCTCCTTGCTTGCCCATCTCTCGTTTCCTGCTGGAAGGTACGCCAGTGGGGAAAGAGCTGCTGCTTCCTTCCCTGGGCACCTCGAGGTTCCCCTGCCTCCTTTCACTGTTCGGACACAAGTGTTATCATCCTATTTTCCTTCCATTTCCTTACTTTGCGCTCTCACTTCCTCCTGCAGTGTATTCCTTTAATCTACATCCATTTTCTTCTTTCCTCAATCATTGCAGGCATCATAGGAAACACCTTTGCTAGAAACAAATCCTAGAAAAATCAGCAAACGCTGGAAAACCAACACAGATGATGAAAATGCTCTCGCGTGCACACAGCTCCCCCTTCCTCATGGTAAGCTGCAGCCTTCAAATGCCAGGCGCTGGAATGCTACTTCTATAGCCAGAAGGACTGGAAAGGGAAATCTCATAATCACTGTGAAAAGGATTGACAGTTTCCATGCAGCACGTGGACAGAGCATAGAGCCACCTCGTGTGAAGTTCATATCTGGGCATTTAGTAGCTCTTGACTTATAGATGGTTATTTACCCAGACTGCCCTCATCTGCCAACCAGGATGGATCATGCCTAACTTGTAGCACTATTGTAGGAACTGGCAATATGAGATGTAAGACACTGGTTATAGTGCTTTGTACCTAGTAGATGTTCAATGAATGATACCAATTGTCATCATCACTTTTCTCAGGGCTAAAATGGCCACAACAAAGTTATATGAATGCATTATGCAAATGTGTATTGCAAGTTATAAGTATAGATATGCTATAGCTATTTAAATGGATAGGTATCTTTTACAGAAACTGGCTATTTTAGCTAAGTAATGAAATTCAGCATAAAAATATCTTCTAAGCATTCTTTAAGTAACATTTTTCATAGCTAAATGGCTGATAATGAGATTTTTGTGTCAAACGTGAAACTTTGCATAAGGAAAGCCAGTCATAATTGTAAAAGAAATGAAAATAGGAGTCTTTTTTCCCTTTCTAGATGTAAACTTAATATAAGCATGTTCACTTTATTCAAAACGGAGTTTGGCAGAGACATCAAGGTGTTTGTCAACACCACGCCCTTTGTAAAATCAATATTTTATATAATCAGTGACCAGATTTTTAAGAAGCCCTTTGTTAACAGGAAAAAAAGTTTTGCCAAACTTTATCATAGTTGTGACTCCAAATACATCTTACCTTTCTGAAAAAAGATTTCAGCTTCCACCTCATGTTCTTCTGTTCCTGATGTCCTAGCGAGCTTCAAAGCTATTTCAAAAAAATGAAGGGCAGGTAACCACTTTGAAGAATCCTTCTTTTTACTGGTATAATATACTTGCTTGGCCACTGTATGTCCTAAAAGAAAGACGTTAGATGAAGAGGGAGAAATATACAGAGTGTTCATAACAAGGGCTTCGCAGGTGGTGCTAGTGTAAAGAACCGGCCTGCAGTGCAGGAGATGCCAGTTCGATCCCCGGGTTGGGAAGATCCCCTGGAGGAGGGCATGGCAGCCCACTCCAGTATTCTTGCCTGGAGAAACCCATGAACAGAGAAGCCTGGCAGATTAAGGTCCATGTGGTTGTAAAGAGTCGGCCACGAATGAAACGACAGCACACACACACACCCATTCATACCCAACCTCCCAGTTAACAGACTCCTCTCACAGTAGGTGCAACTAAGAAGTCTGGGTGTGTTGGGGGACGAGGGTCCCTGGTAGCCTAGTGGTTAAGATTCCAGGCTTTCACTGCTGTGCCCTGGGTTCAATCCCTGGTCAGGAAATGAGCTCCCACAAGCCCTTAGCAAGGTCAAAAAAAAGAATAGAATTCTAGGTGTCTTTAGTTTTTAGCATTGAAGAACACTTAAAGGAAACTCAGTACCCAAATATTTCAATGAACTATAAACAACAGCCTTTTGATACTTGGTCTTTGATAAATTTCAACATTTTTCTCATTTTTAAGATGAAGGATAATCTCTTGAGTCTTTTTCCGTTCTAAAAGTTCATAATGCTCTACATGACTTCTGGGTTCCAGAGATAAGGTTGTTAGTAGTGAAACACCTGGAAGTTTTATAAACTTTTATGTTGTTCCCAATAAAAGTTGCATATATTAATAGGCAGTAATTTCTATTCAGTTCTATAGTGGTTCCTCACGTTGTATATTTTCTCATTATAACTTGTTTGCAAACCCATTATGGACAAAGACCTCAAGTCATACTTCTGGTATGGTCCCATCACTTCTTAACATAATAAAGGATTATTGTATTATTGAAGGGGCATTAGATTTAATTTCTAATCACCCCAAAGACAGCCAGACATTTATTCCACAAATATTTTCTGAATTCTTAGGCACTGGATAAGAAAGAGAAAAGTGGAAAATAAGAACTAAGGTTCCTACAATGCCAGGTACCATCCCAAGTACTTAAGCATTATCTCATATAATCCTTCCAACTCTGAGTGGATATCATTATTATGCTCATGTTACAGAGGAAAAAGCAGTGGCACAGTGAAGTTTAAATAAATTGCCCAAAATCACACCATCTGAACCTAGGCAGTCCAGCTCCAGGGCCCATACCCTAAACCCTGACTCTGCAGCAAACCTCTTAAGTGAGAGACCATGGAGCTTAATGTCTAACAGGGAATGTGAACGGCCAGACAGGCAATCAAAATACTGTGTGGTGGACTGTGTAGGCAATGAAAGCCCAGGACACTGTGGTAGCAGGTTATAGGAGCCCTGGGCCAGACCTGAGAAAGGTCAGGGCTGCCTGCCTACGGAGTACGGCCATCAGGGCGGGCAACTGATGATCACCTTGTTATGTTTAAAGAAGAAAAATGTTGAGATAAAAGCAAAAGGCATTTATTTGACTTTTTTCTTGTTTCTTGAGGTGTGCCTGTATTGCTATGAACTTTCCCCTTAGGACTGCTTTTACCGTGTCCCACAGGTTTTGGGTTGTTGTGTTCTCATTTTCATTCGTTTCTATGCAAATTTTGATTTCTTTTTTGATTTCTTCTGTGATTTGTTGGTTATTCAGCAGCGTGTTGTTCAGCCTCCATATGTTGGAATTTTTAATAATTT
>NW_011494634.1:1911270-1939615 GCF_000754665.1 Bison bison bison | reverse complement strand
AGTATTACTCAGCCATTAAAAAGAATACATTTGAATCAGTTCTGATGAGGTGGATAAAACTGGAGCCTATTATACAGAGTGAAGTAAGCCAGAAGGAAAAACATAAATACAGTATACTAACACATATATATGGAATTTAGAAAGATGGTAACAATAACCCGGTGTACGAGACAGCAAAAGAGACACTGATGTATAGAACAGTCTTATGGACTCTGTGGGAGAGGGAGAGGGTGGGAAGATTTGGGAGAATGGCAATGAAACATGTAAAATATCATGTAGGAAACGAGTTGCCAGTCCAGGTTCGATGCATGACGCTGGATGCTTGGGGCTGGTGTACTGGGACGGCCCAGAGGGATGGTATGGGGAGGGAGGAGGGAGGAGGGTTCGGGATGGGGAACACATGTATACCTGTGGCGGATTCATTTTGATATTTGGCAAAACTAATACAATTATGTAAAGTTTAAAAATAAAATAAAATTAGAGAAAAAAAAAAAAAAAGCAAAAGGCAACTGGGTGGAAAAGTTGTATTGATAGAATAGCTTAACAGGCATAGTAGGGGGAATATGAAAAGAAAGGTAGTGTAAAATTGCAGAATGTGTAGGATTCCAGCTGAAATGCTGGGTACAAGCCAGTCATTGGTGTTACTGTGTCACCAGAGCCTTTGAACAGGTCCCTACATGCCACTGAGCACTGAGGCAGCAGAACTGGAAACTATCTGAGGTTTCTTCGAGTTCTGAAAATTTGAAATCCAAGACGCCAGGCCCTACAAAGAGTTTTTAAGAAGCCTAGGGGTTTTTTTGTTTGTTTGTTTGTTTTGTAAATGTATAGCTCAGGAATGAGCTATTTGAGTAGAAGGATGGTGGAAAAAGGGTCTTTCTCCCTCCCTCTCTCTCTTATCCAAGGAGAAGTTACACAGCCCTTCCTCTGGACAAGGCACTTTGCTGAGAAATGGAGATGAAGAAACTGAAGGCTTGCTTCCCGGGCTTCCTAAGAGAGTAAGGAGGCCAGGCATGGAACAATGAGAATAGCTGACGCCTATGAAGTTCTAAGAACAAACCAGGTGCCCTTCTAAACGTGTTACATATTCCATTCACTTCATCCTGTGAGATTGGTACTTTTCTTACCCACATCTTATGAGAAAGGAAACTGAAAACACAGAGAAGTGAAATGATTTCCTGGAGGGAATTGGACCAGAATTCTTTCTCCAGAGCCCATGCCCTTAACCCCAGTAATCACCAGCAACGATCAGATGGCAGGCAAGAAAGGTATGCTAATGCCATTTGTCCTATACCATCTCACAACTCAATACCTCTCCCATTCTGACATGTCTTGCTTATTGTTTCAAGGTATACTACAACTGTTTATTACATTCTGACATGTCTTGCTTATTGTTTCAAGGTATACTACAACTGTTTATTACATTCTGACATGTCTTGCTTATTGTTTCAAGGTATACTACAACTGTTTATTACATTCTGACATGTCTTGCTTATTGTTTCAAGGTATACTACAACTGTTTATTACATTCTGACATGTCTTGCTTATTGTTTCAAGGTATACTACAACTGTTTATTACATTCTGACATGTCTTGCTTATTGTTTCAAGGTATACTACAACTGTTTATTACATTCTGACATGTCTTGCTTATTGTTTCAAGGTATACTACAACTGTTTATTACATTCTGACATGTCTTGCTTATTGTTTCAAGGTATACTACAACTGTTTATTACATTCTGACATGTCTTGCTTATTGTTTCAAGGTATACTACAACTGTTTATTAACACAAAACAAAAATATCAAGTCTCTTCATGTCATTGAGGCACTTACATACATGTACAATATGTACTATAGTACTATAAATAATTACTGACATATAATAATAGTACTTGTTTTCTATGTGTTTGTTAAAACTAGAAAAAGAATTGTTACAGAAATTGACTTTTCTTTCTCTCTCCTAACTAGATAACAGATCCTTTGAAGGCAAAGATGATGGTTCCCAGTTATATTCCCACTCTCCAGCATTATTCTTGAACCTTTCTTCAATCAGTAATCTACTTCTTCAACTAATAAGGAAGCTCTAGGTTCAGTCATTAATGGGAAAAATCATCTTTAATAACCATGATACTTATCTTTTTGTTGTTTTAGAAAAATAATCTCAAAATGTCTTTCTCTGTAAGAGGTTTTCACAAAGAAAGAAAATAACGTAAGTGCCTCTGTTCTTGCAATGCAATCTATACTATCACTGAAAAGGAAAACTGTAGAGAAACATCAAATCAGAGGATTTTTATGCTTCATAATATTGAAGCGCTCCTTTTTGCAATAAACATCAACTCTGTGAAAAAGATGTTGTGAAGCTGACGTTATTTTGACAGAAGAGCGGCTTTTGGTTTTTGTTCTTTAAGTTGGTATTTAATATAACATAACAGAAAGCAAGCTGTTCTGCTTCAAGTGAGTCTAAAAAACAGCAGCAGTATTGCCACTGAGTGGTGACACATCTTCAAGATCAGTAAGGCAGGAGAGCAGAGAATACATGTAACACAATCTGTACAATTTAACACAATCTGCACTTTAAGTTCTTATAGAAATCAAATATATTGATAATATAAATTGTGGGCTAAAAATGTAGGAAAATAGCTCTCATGGGATCAGTGAACAGGATAGGAATTCTGCAGGTCAGCTAGGCTAGCCTAATTTCATAAATAAGGAAACATTAATAATAGGGGTGAACGGATTTCCCTACAGCAATAAAATTCATAAATGATGATGATAATCATGAAATAATGATAATCATCATGAGGAGAAGAAGGGGAACGAGGGGGAAAGATTCTGGGCAGTTTGAACACACTTCTGTTACCCTCCCTCCCCAACTCTAGTCCAATCACCAGCCTCTCCTGAGCTGAGCAGCTGCTAGAATGGGAGGTAAGTGGGGCCCAGGAGGCGAGGGGTGATGTTTCAAAATGTTGGTTTGGTTGTTATTCAAGTATGACAAGGTCAACAGGTCAGGAGATGATTGCCACTGGAAAGACTAGTTTCTCTTTGCTCAAAGCTCTCAAGAGGAGGAGGGCACACATGCCATGCAGGGCACCACAAAGAAGCATGAGGGTCAGTCAGGAGGTAGAAATGTTACAGGAAAGAACAAAATCTTACTCCTGTTGGATCTGTTTCTTTGATTTTAATCTTTACTTCCTATTGCTTTTGTTTATTAAAAGGATAGTGTCTATACATAATGGCCTGCCTCAGGGAACACTGCCCCTCTGTCTGAATGTTAAGCCAAAGTGCCTTTGTTCAGGGAGACTCCCTGGTCCTATCCACCTGTGGATGGCTACAGAAAGGAAAAATTAATACACATACTCTGTGAGGCTGGCCATTCCAGGAGATATTTGGAGGATTAATGGCCTTTTCACTGTAATTCCTCACCCTCCCCTGCTCTGTGTTCTATAAAAGATACTGGCATCCAGACCCCGATAAGATGGCTATTTTGAGACATTAGTCTGCCATCTTCTTGGTCAGATGGCTTTCTGATTACAGTCATATTCCTTGCCTCAATACCTCGTCTCTGATATGTTGGTCTGTTGTGTGGCAAGAAGAGTGAGCTTGGATGGGGTAACAGAAGGGGCAAGGAAAAAATGTGGAGAAGAGTCTTTATTGTATTTTTTGTGGAAAGGAGTGGGTGTGTAGTGTAAGCAGACCAAGGTTTAGGATTGGCTAGTTTATACAATTTCAGTCGTCTCTGCTAGTAGTGTATAATTGTCTCTGGGGTGATTAGGGCAGAGAAATATTGGCCCCAAGGTAAGAACCCAGCAAGCTCAGTAAAGGTTTTGGGTGTGGGCTCTGGAAAAGCTGATTTGCATATAAAAGTCACCATCACAAGAAAGTGGTTAACTAATCTCTAAGAATTGGCTAACCCTGAGAAGGGAAGTCCCTCCCTGGTCAGCAAGATTCCGGATGTCAAAGCATCAGGAATACATTTTTATTTTTTATTTTTTTTATTTTTTAGGAATACATTTTTTTTAAATATTTTTATTTATTTATTTGTTTTTGGCTGTGTTTTGTCTTTGTTGCTGCACTGACTTTTCTCTAGCTGTGGTAAGTGGGGGCTACCCTCTAGCCCCTTGCACTGCAGGGGCTTCTCATTGTGGTGACTTCTCTTGTTGGAGAGCATGGGCTCTAGGGCAAGTGGAATTCAGTAGTTGCAACTCCAAGCTCCAGAGCAAAGGCTCAATAGTTGTGGTGCATGGGTTTAGTTGCTTGGTGGCTTGTGGGATCTTTCCAGATCAGGGATTGAACCTGTGCATTGGCAGGTGGATTCTTTACCACTAAGCCACTGGGAAAGCCCCAGATATACTTTTTTTTTTTTAAGGCATGATTAATATAGCTTAGAACAGACAGAGCTGTTACAAAATTTTCAGCCCTCTGAGACAGACAAGAGCCTTGGCGCTAGAGGCACATAGCTTTGGGTCAACAGTGTCTGTGAGCTCCTGTGAAGTGTAGCAATACTGGTTTCCTAGGAGTTATATGGTAAACAATCTGCCTGCCAGTGTAGGAAATGTAAGAGATGCTGATTCGATCCTTGGATCAGGAAGATCCCCTGGAGAAGGAAATGGCATTCCACTCCAGTACTCTTGCCTGGAAAATTCCATGGGCAGAGGAGCCTGGCAGGCTACAGTCCATGGGGCCACAAAAAGTCAGACACAACTGAGCAACTGAGCACACACATATATACCTCTGACTTACTGGTCTACCTTCTACAATCAGGTCCTCCACTGGCTGGCTTCAGGTTATCCTCCAACCTATTTCACCCAGCAGCTAGGGTAATCCTTTGAAACATAAACTGTTCCCTGATCACCTCCTCCCATTAGGCTGCCCCTACCCAACTCTGCTCTGGTTGCACTGGTCTCCTTGCAGTTCTGGAATATGTCAAGTGTGTCCTGACCTCAGAACCTACAACTCACTGCTCGCTCTGCCTCCACTATGCATGACTCCCTATGCATATTCATGACTCTGCTATGCATATACATAATACTTACAGTCTAGAGTTAAATACCACCTCCCCAAAGAGACCTTTCCCAATTATTCTATTCAGTACTTAAATAGACACCCCTTCCTTTGCTATTCTTTATCAACAGACCTTATCCACATCTTTATAATACTAATTACAATTACGTACATAAACATAATTCATCATCATGTTTAAGCTTACTATATCCTTGCAGATTTCCTATATAGTTGTTATCAAATACAGATTTCTATAAAATATGTATTGTATTAAATGTTCTAAATATTATAAAAATGTATAAATATTAAATATTAAAATGTTTTATACAATATTTATAATATGATAAATGATATAATATTCATTCCTGTATATGATTTGTTTACTTGTTATCTCTATCTTCAAGGTTAAGAGTAGGAACTACATCTGTTTTCATCTCCAGTAGTGTCCCAGGACCTCATATGGAGGCTGGCACATGGTAGGTGATCAGATGTCTGTTCTTTCATCAGCAAAAGGAAGAACTGAGTACATAATTGCTTTCTAACATTTCCACTATCAAGTATCCTTTCATACAAACTACTTTTCAACTAAAGGATTACACTGTGTAAACAGCTTTGTATAACCAGCTATTTAATTAAATGCCTTTGTGTGAAAGGAATAACATGGCACTAATAATAATTTTTTCAACTATTTTTTAAATAAATGGAATCTGGGTATTCATAAATATTGCCCCAAATTAAATGCACTCACAAGATAGCCTGTTTGAAAATAAATTAAACTTTTTCATCAGTGTCTTGAATATATGTTTAAGTGTCCTTACCAATTCTCATTTTTGTTTTGGCCAATAACATGACGTGAGGAAGATAAATATTTTTCAAAGGCAGTAATGGACTTGCATAGTCAGTGTTTGATGAAGGCAATTCAATTGTTTCTCCAAAAGTTATCATCTGTAAAAGAAACATCATACTAAGTAATTAGCTATTGTGGTCTGCAATAAGAAAAAGAAGAGTAAATTTCTAAATCTTTTGGACAGTAAAGCTTTCTCACCTGTTCTATAAGAATGTTGTGAGACTGAGTCAACAAATACAATTTTTCTATTTTCGAAAAAGGAGTTTCCTTGAATTTCTCAGCTTTTGTTAAATCATCCAGCAAAAGCATGCTTCTCACCAGGGTTAAATGAGATCGAGGAGAAATAAAGTCATGCCCTTCAAGCAACTGTATTACCTCCTATTAAAATAAAATTATTATGTCTGATAGTACCATTTACAATTCACTGAAATAAGAGCTGGCCATATTGACTGCCATACAAGCAGTAACTAATGGAAATTTAAACTCTCTCCTTTTATTCTAACCAGAATCCTTTGGTAAATATCAATGTGAATGAGACTGCCTTCCTACCTGAAGGCTTTTTATGATGTCTGCCTTTAAATGCTTTTCTTGTAGGCCGATAATTACAGCTTGCATCAAGAATTCAGCCTGTAGCTCCCTGTCACCTGCAGCTTTTGCCTCCACACACACTTCATTGATAAGGCTCACGTAATCTGTTATATCGTTTTCTAAAATAAACAAATGCAGTTACTTAAAATGCACCAAGAAAGGAAGAAACTGTATAAGCATAATATCCTCAAAGTTTATCACAGGAATATTGTATAAAATAGAAGAAAAGGAAGATGCAAAGATGGAAAACAAAACTACATGAAATATTGAAAATAAACATAATTTGAGGGGAAGTACTTTAGAGTATTCAAACGCTGCCAAAGTAATAATGATATTGCATGAAATAGTTTAATTTGGGAGATGGGTAGAGATGGGTAAATAGATAGGTTCACACACAGATAACTATTAACCTCTGCCAGCACTAATATTTGTATGTGCCAGGTTGTAATCTAAGAACCTTAGAAATTTAACCTATTTATCCTGGAAATAATCCTATGAAGTAAGTACCCTATTTCTATTTTACAGAGGAGAAAACTGGGGCATAGGGGGACTAAGTGATTTGGCCAAGATTACACAGCAAGGAAGTGGTGGATAGAGTATTTGAACTCAAGGCAGGGTGGCTCCAGAAACTGCTCTCTGGATCCCTGCACCAGGCTGCCTTCCTAGATGACTCTGAAATCTCGTTGCCTGCAATGCATACATCAGTAACATATATGCCATTTTCAGTGATACAAGGGACTGCTGAAAATTATTATCCTCATTTAATATCTCAATTTTTAAAATTCTGGAAACAGATCAAGCTAAGAAGTTATAAAATGTTAATGTTATAATAAAATACATCCCAATAAAACCTCTGTTACCTAAATAAAATTAAATTTTATGAAAGCTTTGATTGAAGAGAGAGGATATTTGTACCTTTCACGATTCCAATGCCACGAATCTGGGCAACAAATGCAGTCACCAAGGCTAAGCGGCACCTCAACCACAGATGAATGTTGAAATATTCTCGAGAATTTAGGGAAATAGGATCTAAAAAATTGTCGTCTTTACTTTCAGTCGCCTAAACAATATCAAAATGATGATTATCTTTCCACTTAAAAATGTCCAAGTTCTAGCCTAGTGTTAAATATAAGTTAAGGGAAGCATTGATACCATTTAATAGCATTAAATTTTTAATTTTAGAAATTATCCTTTAACATTCTATAAAACATAAAAGATATTTAAAAAACAAGTAAAATCACTATTAACACTGATCCTCATTTAAGTGCTTTCTTTTTCTCTGTGTACCCACCGTTGAAAACTAGATTTACAGTCTGAATTTTTCATTGCAAACTATATCATCAGTTTCCATACCTTCAAAAATTTTGTGACCATCATTTTAAAGGCTGAAAAACAATAATACTGGCTAATTATTGAGTGTGCGAGGGGCTGTGCTACATGCTTTATACATATTATCTCACTTAATCCTCCTGACAAGCCAAAGAGCGGTTATTGTTATTCTCTGTTTTTCAGATTTGAGAAGTGAAGCCTGCTGCTACTGCTGCTAAGTCGCTTCAGTCGTGTCCGACTCTGTGCTACCCCACAGACAGCAGCCCACCAGGCTCCCCCATCCCTGGGATTCTCCAGGCAAGAACACTGGAGTGGGTTGCCATTTCCTTCTCCAATGCATGAAAGTGAAAAGTGAAAGTGAAGTCGCTCAGTCGTGTCCGACTCCTAGCCTAGGGAGGCTAACTATTTGCTTAAACCCCATCATATTCTGGCAGAGGATTCACACTTGTGTCTTTCTGAATTTAGAGCCCACAGTCTTAACTGACTAAGTTATATTGCTAGGTGCTGCTCACATCCCGAACATATTTTATGACTTACTATCCTTCTTGTTTCACTTTACAAAGGAAATGACCAATGGGAGGGAGGTGACAAAGGAACTCTTCCAGAGCTATCAATCTCAGACACTTCATCTAGAACAATGCCTCTTTGTTCCAGGAATTTCCTGCTATGTATCTCTGACAGTTCACCATCTCCAGACAGTCAGCAACATCTGTTATCAAGGAGCTGTGACCTGGACTTGATGGGGGCTAAAGTGACTGACAGGTGAGGTGCAGACGAGGAGAGGGTGAGCTATTCCTGGGACCAGAGTAAGAAGGGAACAGAGAACCAGGGAGAGGATCATGATTAGAATGAGGGGTCTACTACTTAGATTAGATTTACAGAAAAAAATACCTATCTATGTACCTTTATCTTGGCCTACATGCCTGTTACTATCGAAAAGCCAAGTCATGCTTAATCTAAATCAGGGCTTCTCAACCTCAGCATGACTGACATTTTGGGCCAGATACTTGTTGTGGGGGAAGTGTCCTGTGTGTTACAGGATGTTGAACAACATCCCTGGGTTCTACCCAGTAGTTGTCATTAGCACTGCCTCTAGTTAGAACAACCGAAATGTCTCTAGGCACTGCAAATGTCCCCTGGGAGGCAAAATCGCCTCCAACTGACAACCACCACTCTAAGTAAATTTTCAGAATCAGATTGCTTTTTAGCATACATATTGCTTTTAATATAGTAAGAAATGAGTCAATTAGTTTTATTTTGTAAAGACTTAGATAGCAGCAATTTTATTAGTAAAGCTTAAGCTTTATTTTATTCATTTTAAAATGAGCAAGGGTTTAGTGTACTGAATCTTTATATTTTAATCCTAAACAACCCTGTATTATTAAATTACTTGGTCTAATTGAAGTCCATAAAATTTCAAAGAACGTGAGATACCAGTTGCCATATAGATTTGAGAGCTGAAGTGCAGAAGAATCTAATTGTGAGAAATTCAAGATGGGAAACAGCACACGTGTCACACTGGTAATGCTAAAGAAGAAATATAATCGAAAGTGAAATGAAGACCAAGTATTGTGAAACAAGTTCATTTACTGGTGACACCAGATCTAGAAGACTAGAATGATATATCTGGTAGGACTCCAGTCACTATTACATCCAATTCCATAAGTTCCTAAATGAGATTACATAGCTCTTTAAAAAAAATGTTAAGGAACTTGCCCAAGGTATACTGACTAATAAACAGCATCAACATGGGACTTAAACACAGATCTTTTTATTCTGAACTCAATTTTTCAGTACTTTACCCCTTTGTTTCATTTAAATAATGAGACAATGTCCTAGTATGCCAATAATTATTCCATAATAAGTATTATAAGGATAAACATTAAATTCATACATACATAACTTTCTGAAGAGGTGCAATTCTCTGAGTCATCTTCTACTACTTTCTTTTTAAAAAGTTTTGAATCCTGGAGAAGTTTAAGTGTGGAAAATACTATCGCAGCACTAAAACAGAGAATATAATTTAAACATTATTAGTATTACACTTGTGGCATTTGTACCTTATTTCCTAAGTCTCTTCCTCCAAAAAACCCTCCCCATATTGCCACCCCCGCCCCAATTAGGTGCCCTGTCTGTGTGCCCTCGTGTGGTCTTAACCACAAGATGGTACCTAGCACATTATTTAACTGCCTGCAAACCCCTGTATAGTCTCACCTAATTTTATCTTATTCCTTGCTGAAAACCAGCATCTAGTGGCTCAGACACAATAGAAGTTAAAAAATATTTTTAAATGAAAAGTGTGAACAAAAGAATGAATGTTTCCATGATCTAAAACAAAATTTACTCACACATTCATTAATAAAATGAGCACAGATGTATTTTCCATACATCAGAATATGGTTCTCTGGGCTTATTTGATGCCATAAAACTGTGTTGCTTAATGCTATGCACTTGGAAAATCTTAAGGAAAATTTTTGCTCAATCAGTATCTAGCAGTGCCAAGAGGTAAAGGTACTTAATGAAGAAAATAGAAGCCAGGAGAGAGGACTCTTCTCACTTCCTGTTGCCCGGGATGTAAGTTTTTCTTCACTTTAATCCATCCCATCCTCTTTCCCTGTATGATGATATACATATAACTGATGTCACACTTTTTCAAAATATTTTAATAATATATGTCAACAGGCCTTCTCATTGGAAAATCTAGACCAAAACAAAATTCAAATGCAGAATAATCTACCTGACAATGCTTGTTGTTATGCTACTTTATACACAGAAAGATTGGCTGAAAGCCAAATGGACAATATATCCATTTATCTAACTGATCACTTGATATCTCCACTTGAACAGTAAATAACAATCGCATTTAAGAGGTGTTATGAGCTAAACTGTGTTGAGGTCCTAACCCTCTGTGCCTCAGCATGCATTCTGACCTGGAAATAGAGTCTTGACAGAGGTAACCAAGCTAAAATAAGGTCATTGGGGTGGACCCTATGCATGTGCTACATGCTGTGCTAAGTCGCTTCATTGTGTTTGACTTTTTGCGACCCTATGGACTATAGACTGCCAGGCTCCTCTATCTGTGGGATTCCAGGCAAGAATACTGGAGTGGGTTGCCATGCTCTCCTCCAGGGGATCTTCCCCACCCAGGGATTGAACCCGTGTCTCTTACGTCACCTGCATTGGCAGCTGTGTTACCTGGAAACCACTAGTGTTACCTGGAAAGCCCCATTCCAATATAACCAGTGTCCTTACAAATGGGGGGAATTTGGACAGAAAGACAGACATGGACAGAGAAACAGACATGCCCAGAGGGAAGCTGATGTGAAGACACATGGGGAGAAGGCAGCCCATGACTGGAGTGATGCACCTCTCCATCACACACAATGCAGAACACCAAAGATCACTGACAAGCAACAAGAGGTGAGGAAGGGCTCCCTCCAGAGCTGTCAAAAAGAGCGGGGTCCTGCCAACGCCCTGATTTTTGGACAGTCAACCTCCAGAACTGTGAGACTATAAAATCCTGTTGTTTTAAGACACAGTCTTGGGTACTCTGTTATGTTAGCCCTAGGAAACATGTTGTTCAGTCGCCCAGTCATGCCCAACTCTTTGTGACCCCATGGACTGCAGCACGCCAGGCCTCGCTGTCCCTCACCCACCATCTCCCGGGGTTTGTCCAAATCCACATTTGCTGCGTCGGTGATGCTGTCCAGCCATCTCATCCTCTGACGCCCTCTGCTCCTTCTGCCCTTGGGAGGAGGGAATAGCAAACCTGCCCACTGGAGGAGGAAATGGCAAACCACCCCAGAACACATGTCGTGAGAACCTCATGAACTGTATAGAAGGCCTAGGAAACTAGGATGGATTAAAAGCAGAGCCCCTCCACCTCCTTCTCCCTTCCACCTCCCCCACCAAACCTCCTCCTCCTTCTTGTTCTCTACCCCAGATCGAGAGCCCAGTATCACCACTGCTTCCCCTTTGCCTCCCACTCCATGTTCAATCTCAACAAGTTCTGTCGGCTTCACCCTCAAATCTGGATACTATCCAGCAGCTCCTTCCTTCCTTCACTGCTACTGCTAATGCCTCCATCCAAGCCACCAACATCTCCAGGCCAGACAGCTGTGGGAACTTCCTGGCCAGTCTGTCTGATATGGCTCCCGCCCCTGTGGTCCTGGTTCCTACTCTGGTCACATCGATCTCTCTTCAAGATGTAAATCAGATCATGTCATTTCCCCAGTCCTCCTTCCAGAAGCCTCCCTGGCTGTGGCCAGTACACCATCTCCTTTGGGTGAGGCTTCTGGCCAAGAAACCAGCTTCATCAGGGTCCAGGGATACTTCTAAGAAGGTATAGTCTCTGTGTATAGGCCCCCAAGGTATGTACATATGCTCAGATCTTCATTACATTTTAAAGCCTTTTTTTTTTTTTTTTTTGGTATGCATCCACGTGTTGTATTAAAAGATATCCTCTGTCTTGTCTTCCCTCAATCTTGTTTTAAAATGGTAACTGGTATTTACTGTGTTTACCACCTGCCAGGTGCTACGTTAAGTGCTTTCTGTGAATTAATTGACTTAATCCCCACCACAAACCTACAAAGTATGTATTATTATCATCCCTATTTGATAGATGAGTTAATTGAGACCCAGAAATGACTTGCCTAAGGTGACTCATGGAGAAGGAAATGGCAACCCACTCCAGTGTTCTTGCCTGGAGAATCCCAGGGACGGGGGAACCTGGTGGGCTTCCGTCTATGGGGTCGCACAGAGTCGGACACGACTGAAGCGACTTAGCAGCAGCAGCAGCAAGGTGACTCAATGGGCATGAGTTTGAGCAAACTCCAGGAGATAGAAGGGAAGGCTGGCATGCGGTAGTCCAGAGAGTCACACAGGACCGAGCCACTGAACAACAACAAAGGTGACTCGGGTAGAAAGGGGAGGCAGGATCAGAACCCAGGCCACTGGCGCCTGCCGCATTCTCAGATTCATCATTCTTCTATAATGTGGCCTTTTCCTTTTTACAGTTCTAACACATTGCGTTTTGTTTATCCTGGCACAGGGTTACTTGGTCCCACATTTATATTACTATCTAATTATTGTTAACTGTACCTTGCACGATATAAAAGGCCCTCTTTGTTCAGCTTTTTAATGTCTTTTGCCTTCATTCTACTCAGTAAGCTTCATTAAATGGGGTTATCTTAAGGATATTAAATGAGGTACTTAGTCTTTTATATGCTCAAAAATATGTATTGAGCACCTGCTATAGGCCAGAAGCAAATCTAGGGGTTATGGATATAGTACCTGACCTCACGGAGTTGACATTCTATTGAGAGCAGGATGCTCTCAGCAAAGAGGAATGCTCAGCAAACAGACAGTATTCAGTGCATCCTTGCTATAATCCTCCTAGCTGTCATTATTATATAAAGTTGGACAGGGAAAATGCAAGGACTAAATTGATTTTTTTTCTGAGTTGTTAACCAGCATCAAAGCTTTTCAGCCATTACTGAATTTCAAACTCTCAGGATTTTACTCCGTCATTAAACTGGTTTAGATACTTGTATTTTCTAAAATATGGCTTGTGATGATCTAAACTTACTATTTAAAAGAAAATTAAAATCAAACAAGCAAGCAAGAAACAAACAAACAAACAAAAGTATAATGTTTATGGGGTTTGCGTACAGGTACAGAGTCTCCTCTCCCCTACACCCTTCCTCCCTGCAGGCTACATACACATTTCTAATGCACTTTGTTTATTCAGTAGCTTCAGAGTTAGCACAGGATATCAACTAGAGACCTTGGAAGAAGAAAACAGTACTTATCTCACTCTTCTGATCTGAAGGCCTAATTCTGATTTCAAGAGAAATGAGATACAGGGTTTGGAATCTTGCAAACCCCAAAACTTAGTGAATAAAATATAAACGTACTGGTATGTCTTAATCCACGTGGTACTGCTTAGTTGCACAATGGAAAACTTCTAGTTTCTCCTCTGCACTAGGCAGACAGAAAGTGTAAGAGGATTACTGACTATAAACAGTCTGAATCCCAACAGAAGGACATTTCATTCTGACACAAAATTAAAAGGCTCAAATGTTATCCGACTTAGACAATAAAGTAAATACAAAGGAGAACAGAAAGGAACATTTAAAAAAAAAGAAGACAAGATTCTGAAATAGAGAGGCAGCCCTGAAAGGAGTAGAAATACTGTTTGCGTAACTTTGATCCCATTTATTTCTTATTAACATTCATGACAAACATGGTCAGTTTGTTCTCATAAAATCTATGTGGCTCACTCCACCTGTCACCCAAGGGAACGTGCCTTTCAATTTCCTTGACACATAATTTTATTAGAAGAATCATGAAATGTCAAGCTAACCATCATTTGGAAAAGGGACTGTCCAACACTCTCAGCAGTGCCCAAACAGAAGCTCACAGAGGGTGAAGTTCACCTGCAAAAACACATTCATCCTGACAGTAGGCTTTCCCAAGTGACAATGCTGTCACTAACAGCCAGCAGTGGCAAAGTTTTTGCAGGTTTTGTCCCAAGGGCCTGGCTCATGGACTTAAAATTGGTGCGATTCTGCTATACTTGCATATTATTTGCATACATCTATCTGGTTGTCAAATTAAAGTTCTGTTGTGACATTCCTTTCTATGCTATTTTTTAATGTTTAGTTTCTTACTTCATTCTTCTTCACTAAAAAAAAAAAAATCACTCTTATCCTCCACACTAAAAGGGTATATATAAGACATGTAGAGAGCAGGGCAAACAAAGAAAGTAAGAGACAAGAACTATTTTCCACAGTTGCTATTGCTCTCTGAGACACAGTTTGGAAAAAACAGTTCCATTTGCCACCATGGGAAATCATATGTTCATTATTTTCCATATATAGATATACATATATATTCTATATAGTGATAACACACAAAATCATATATATAATACACATTAAGATATATAAATATTTTCTAAATATATATTTACATATTATATATTCAAATCATTTATTTTCTATAGGAAATAATATAGTAAAAGTTCCTTTGTCTTCAAACTTCAGTGGGGAAAATGGTGTATTATTATGCCGTCTCTGGGGCTGCACAGAGTCGGACACGACTGAAGCTACTTAGCAGCAGCAGCAGCACTACTTAGTCGCTCAGTCGTGTCTGACTCTTTGCAATCCTTTGGACTGTAGCCCACCAGGCTCCTCTGTCCATAGAATTTCCCAGGCAAGAATAGTGGGGTGGGTTGCCATTTCTTCCACCAGGGGATCTTAGCACCCCAGGGATCGAAGCCATGTCTCCTGTGTCTCCTGCATTGCAGGCCAATTCTTTACCCTCTGAGCCATGTAAGCCTATTTTAACCAACTACCAGTATAGTTTAAAGATAGTTACAAATGTGACAATACTTTAACCCAGTGGGTCCCAAGTTTTTTTTAATCTCAACACCCATTTACATTCTTAAAAATTATTGAGAACTATCAAAGAGCTCTATCAATATTTACCATATTGGAAATTAAATTGAGTCATGTTTAAATTCATTAACATTTACTAATTCATTTAAAAATAAAAACTCATTAATTTTAATATAAATAATGTATTTTATGGAAAATATATTTTCAAAAACAAAAAATAGTGAGAAAGATGCCACTGTTTTTGCATTCTGCAAATCTCTTTAATATCTGACTTGAAAAGAGAAAATCTGCTGAATAGAAGACTAGTCAGTCTGTTTTGACATAATGTTTGGTTGAAGTACAGAAGACTAGGCCTCACACAGATAGTGACTAGACATGGGAGGAATATTTTAAGAGCCTCTTCGGATAATTGTCAATATTCTTCCTTGATACTATACCAACATGTGACAAATGATATGCTTAGTTGCTCAATCATGTCAGACTCTTTGTGCCCCCATGAATGGTAGCCCGCCAGGCTCCTCTGTTCATGGGGATTTTCCAAGCAAGAATACTGGAGTGCATTGCTGTGCCCTCCTTCAGGGGATCTTCCCAACCCAGGGATCGAAGCCAGGCCTCCCACATTGCAGGCAGATTCTTGTCTGAGCCACCAGGGAAGCCCAACAAATTATAGTTTCTTAAGTTTGTTGTTACGTGAAATGTAATACCATCCACTGATGCGCTTTTCCTACTCAGTTACATGAAAACCTAATGGTCTTTCTTGTTAACCAGGATTTGGGAACATCATATGTGGTCATTTAGAAAACATAAGCTCCCTGAATTATACAGATCCTCTTGATGTTGAAGCATTTCATTATACAATTTTTAAAAAGCAATGCCCATTAATGTCACCACCAGTCTCATCCAAAAAATCTAAGCATTTGAAAACTGTCAAACTCATGATGGCAAATACAAATTTTCCAAAACTCCAGTTTTCTCATGCAAGTTTAGATTTTATCACTGGCAACAAAAACAATTAGTTGTTTTCCTAGAAATGGCATGTTCATTTCACTCATTTTCAACAAAATGCCTGTCAAATACCCAAGTCTGAATAATCATGGTTTTTCAGTTGTTTTTATAAACAAAAATGTTGTTCCATGAGAAAAACAGCTTATCCAGTTCTCAATTCATCCACATGCATTCTCTTCCTCAAGACAGCCATCAGACTATGCTACGCAGTGAAAGTGCTTGAGGTACACTTCCCACTTAATATATACCCACAGATTATTACAAATTTATTTAAGAATAGGTATTTATGAATGTAACAGATTCTACTGCTTCAGCAAAAGCATTCTTAAAGTGAATCTGCCTTTTTTTTTTTTTTTTAATAGCAAGCACACAGCAGTGAAGAACAGAAGGACAACTAGTTCGCTTTGGTGTCACTGCTTTGATTCATGGTGAGCTGATGGAAGTTGCAAATAACAACACACAGAAAAGGCAAAAAAATCTTCATTTTATAAACTATTATACACATAGTTTACTATGTTATAAACTACTATAAAAATAGTTCTAACCTCACAGACCTCCCTGAAAGAGTCTCAGAACAACCAAAGATCTGCAGACCACATTTGAAAATCACTGCCCCAAACAGACTTTATGGATTTTCATCGCTGCTTAGAAACCACAAAAATTTATAAATTCCCCCAAACCTGTACTGTCTCCAACATAAAATCAAATTTAGATGTGGACTCAGAAGAGCCCAGCGAGCTACAGTCTATGAGGTTGCAATTTAGCAATTGAACAACACCAACCATGGAAAAGCCTTCAATCAAGGCAATAGTGAGATGATTGTATGTTACCAATCTAAGTACAAGCAAAGGGGGGGTTCTGCTGAACTGACTTCCCCTTTGTGAAGGCTGCAGGAGTACTTCTCCTGTTTAAAGAGAATGTCCATCTAAAAAAATTAAGTCCCTTTCCAAATTCTGGACCCAATGCATAGAACCTAATGCACAGAATTTCAGTATACTGAGAAAGGAGAGGAAAAAAATTGTTTCCATCTAATTTTATCATTTCTTCTTTTCATTCAATGATATTTTTCAGTTCTAAAATCTCTAGTTTTTTCCCCCTAAATTCACCTATTCCTTTTATAATCTTGTCTCATTCTCATCCATCCTTCACATCTTTGAACAGTTCATTTCTTGGGCTGCAAGTCTGCCATTTATTGTCTGCTCTCTTCTGAGGATGTTTCTTCATTTGGTTTATGATATTTGCCTCTGTGTTAGCTTTACCGGCAGTTATTTTCCATGGGAGTCCTGCATTTCCTAAGTTAATCTCTATGAGACAACTTTGGCTTTGTCTTTGCTCCAGCTTTGTGATGTCAAGGCCAGTTTCAAAGTTAATATCTTAAGGTTTCTGCCTCTCACTCTCAGTGCCAGTTTGGACCCTGCACTTGCCAAAAGCATCCATCTGAGGAACTTATTTGTCTTGGGCTACTCTTTTTCCAACTATACTCAGCGCAGGCAGAAAGCAGGTTCCTGGCTAGTCCCCAGAGACCTTTCTGAAATCCCAACCTAGGGGATAATTTTATTCTGTATTAGAGAAACAGAGAAGACTGCACTGGGATCCTACCCTACTGTGTACAAATTATATCAGAGCATCGAATTCACTCTCTCTACTGGGTCATTTTCATCAGTATATAATACTGATATTATCAGTGTATATCAGTATATAATACTGATATACATTATATAATACATTATTGTTGCTCTTATCTCAAAAAAACTTGTCTTGATCCTACTTCTACCAACTTTACCCTATTCCTCTAACTTCCCTTTACATGAAAATTCCTCAAAAGAATCATCTTTACTTGCTCATTCCAATTTCTCTCCTCCCGTGTTATCATAAAACCACTCTAAACATGCTCTTTCCCCATTACCTTCTAAAATTACTCCTGTCAAAGTACAAAATACTGGTGATGTCCACATTTATAAATCATCCAATTGCCAATTCTATGTTCTCATCTCAATCTACCTGGAGCTCTTGGCACAGCTGATCGCTCTATTCTCCTTGACACACTTTCTTTACGTGGCTCTCCGGATTTCATAATCTCTTGGGTTTTTTTTTTTTTTTTTCTTTTACTAGTCATTTCTTCTCAGTTTCCTTGGCTGGTTCCTCGTTTTCTCCCCAATCTTTTACCACGCCCAACCCTCAGTCCTTGGTCTTTTTCTTTCATTCATCTACTCACACTCCTTAAGGAATCTCATTCTTTATAAAGGCTTTAAGGGACTTCCCTGGTGGTCCAGTAACTAAGATTCTGCTGCATTCCCAATGCAGGGGGCCCAGGTTCAATTCCTGGTCAGGGAACTAGATCCTACATGCCCCATGCCACAGCTAAGACCTGGGGCACCCAAACAAATAAATAAATACATATTTTAAAAAACAGAGGCTTTAAATACTATCTATATTCTAAAGACTCCAAGAATATTTGATATTGCCAATTGTACCTCAAAGGGACATCTCAATCTAAACACATACAAAATGTAACTTTAGATCTTTCCCCTAAATAAGCTGCACCTCTGCAGTCTTCCCCATTTTGGTGAGGGACAATTTCTTTTGTAACTCTTCTCTCTTTCTCACTACTCTACAGCTAATGCATCAGCAGATTCTAACGGTTCTACTTTCAAAATATACCCAGAATCCAATGGCTTATCACCATCCTCAGTGCTACCACCCTTTTCAGAGCCACTAACATCTTTCTTTTTATAACAGCTTCCCCAGCTGATCTCTCTGCTTTCAAACCCTTTCTCTCCTACAATCAATTCTCCACCTAACAACTGGAGTCATCCCTTGGAAGTGAAAATCAGATCATGTCATTCTTCTGCTCAAAACAATATAATGACTCCCTAGTTCTCTCAGAGGAATAGCCAGAATCTTCACCTTGGCCACAAGATCCCTTATGATCTGCCTCTCCCACCAAGTACATCTTTGAGGATCTCTGAAAACTCTCACTTGCTCCATTCTAGCCACAAGAGACCCTGTGCTATCCCTCAAACGTGTATTAGGCATGTTCCCACAGCCTGCAACACTCTGTCTACAAGTATTTGCATGGACAACCCCCGTATTTATTTGTTCAGATGTCACCTCATCATAAAGTCTACCCTGACCACACCAGATTTGGGTTATATGTCAACACTGATGCCAAGCACATCAAGAAGACTACGAAGAGGATGATTACTTCCATAGGGAAACTATCCAGGAAGAGCACAGCAGCCTCCCAAACAGGTTGAAAATGTCTAAAGAGGAAAGAGAAAGGTAACTGACTGGGCTTTATGGTGGTTAACGGGCGGTACTGGGTTAAGGTTTCCCACGTGTGGGTCAGGGTCTGTGTGGTTTAGACTTCCCACCAGCACCAAAGGAGGGGGCAACTAGGCTTTCTTCTCTGCTTGTCTGGGCATGGGGCACGAGAAGGGGGAGTGGGAGCAGTCAGTTAATGAACATCTAAATGGAGTCATTCTCTTTACTACAATAGCACAATTTTAAAAGGATAACCTTCCTCCTCCTCCTGCCTTCAGATATTCTCCGTAACACTTATTTTTGGCCACACTATACAGTTTACCTAACTGTTAGGTTTACAGTTTATCGTCAGCCTGCTTATCTTCTATTAGATTATAAACTCTATGAGGGTAGGATTTTTGTCAATATTGTTATGTACTTTTTGTCTACTGGGATACAGAACTTAGGACTGTGCCTAGCATATTGTAGATGCCCCTAAATTATTTTTTGAATGAATGAATGTTAATATAAGAAATTTGCTCATTATTCAAAACATCTCTATTGAAAGTATACTAATGATAGAGGTGATTATCATAACTGATATGGGAAGCTCTTTAAAGTATATTTCTATATTATTCAATATTAAAAAATCACTGAGAAGTATTTTAACCGTCTATGAGCTTTTGAATACAGAAACTGTATTCTATTCATCTTTGTCTCCTCAGTGTCTAGAACAGAACCCTAGAGCAAGGTACTCAGCAGATGAAAGAAAGTGAAAAGTGATCTAACTTAGGTTTCCCACACTACAGACAGGTGGGAGAAGCCCCCGGTGGCACTAGTGGTAAAGAACACCCCTGCCAATGCAGGAGACGTAAGGGATGTGGTTACAATCCCTGGGTCGGGAAGATCCCCTGGAGAAGCACATGACAACCCACTCTAGTCTTCTTGCCTGGACAGTCCCACGGACAGAGGAGCCTTGCAAGCTACAGTCCATAGGGTTACAAAGAATCAGACACGACTGAAGCGACTTGGCAATGTCAACAGATACTGATCACTATAAATGAATCAATCAATGAACAAATGAAAGGAAAAATCTGACATTAGCAATTGCATCACATTTAAAAAATCTGCCACTTACAACAGTTTATTCAATGATTCAGCACAGCATAGTTCATAGTAACTTTTTAAAAATAGAGTTAATTTTTAATATTGTTATTGGTTGGAAAAAATACTCCACAGGTGTAATTTGTAAAAAGCTATAAGGAATTTAGATTCTGCCTTTTAAAAAATAGATTAAAAAAAAATAAAAAAAATAGATTAATTCTGAAAAGGAGAGATCTGTGAATTTGCTAATGTTTGACATAAAACATCCGAGCTATGTGCTTTAATAAACCAACTCATTTGTTGAGGACTATAGTTTTAAGTGTAGTAACATGTGAAAAAAAAAACCCTGAATCCTAAGTCTGCTCTATTAATCTAGGAATTTTTGAAGCTTACATAAAATTGAGATATATTAAACAAATCAGGGTGAGGAAGAAATCATGTGTGCAGATACTCGCCTGTATGCTGCCCGGTGTCTCTGCAGGGCAATGGCAGCCAGCTGCAGTCTGACCTCCACCACAATCTCCAGTTCGCCAGCAGAACACTGAGAGAGGTCCTTATGGCTTAGATGGTCCATCTCCGACAGAAGGGTGTTGAGTCTGTCTTCAGCTTCTGTCAGTAAAATTGACTAAAGAAAGAATACCACGCAGTTACCCAAGTCCAGACATAATACAAACCATGTCTCATCCTTACTCAGAAAGCATTTTTTACATACTAAAAAGTAACAATGAATGGAAGAGCAAAAAGGAAATCTGAACAAAAGCATCAGAGAAGAGAGCTCAGTGAACAGGAAAAGTTAGCAGAGAATGAAAAGGGCAGTAATGGCAGGAATAAGGTGCAGGACAGTGGCCCTTGACTGCACACACAGCTGATGCCCATACTTGCTTATTCACAGAAGCTGTGTTCTAGAAAGTTCCTGCCAACACTGAGTCAGTGAATGCTGAAGCATTACTCCTAGGGGAAATACAGGGATAGGTTCCTACAAGCCTCTGGTCACACCATTTTTTGTCAGCTGATCAATATGTAATCTTGTTTAATGTGTGTCTATGTTTAAAGACATATAATTGAATATATAATGTAGATTCATTATCCCTGAACTCACAGCCAGGAGCTCTATAATTCATGCCTGACTGAAGCTTGTCTAACATACACATGTTCTCCAAAAGGCTCATCACAGCCTTCTTGAACTTAGGATTACTAGACAGCACTTCAGCTTTATGCTTAGGGGCCATTTCAAATAATGAAATGACAAAACCCCCACAAAAATGTGAAAAGTTTGGCAATAAATACACCATGAAAAGGGATACTTGTTTATAGTATGAGAGTGGAAACAAAAAGTCACCATCGTGTTGTTCAACTTGGCTGAGAATGTGCATGTCAGAAAAATCCAATTCTTCTATGCTCTGTGCAGGTCCCCAAATGACCACCAAAGAGCCAAGGGTTTTGATTTGGAGGTTACAAGTAACTTTTAGCAGATAAGCAAATCAGCAAATACTGAATCTGTAAACAATAAGGATCAACTGTATTTCAAATTAAACTATGCTCATCTAACTTGTAATGTGAAGATAACAAGATTTTAAGGTGGACAATCAGTACTAATTAGAGAAAAAAGAGAAAGAGCCCAACCAAACTTTCAAGGAACAGGTCTCTGAAGACTTCTTTGTATAGGGCAGTAAATATTATATAAGGACTAGGGTAATTTAGTATAATGGTTAAGAACATGATCTGTATTTTATCAATTACATGGCACTAGTGAATTTCTTACTGTCTCAGCCTCAATTTATTCATCGTTCAGCACAATATAGTTCAAAAATGATTAACAGGTACATCACGGAGTTGTGAGAATTAAATATAATGCAAAGTGCCTGTCATGTATAATAGTAAGTACCAAATAAATGGTTCTGTTGTTGTTGCTGTTGTGAATCACTGTTACGATTAGGAGCTGCCAAACAGGGTATGGAGAGCTTAGATCCCATCAAATAATAAATCTTATTTTCCCCACCAACTTACCTGAGTTAAAAGGTCAAAGTCTGACACCACTCAGCATCTGCTTTTTTCATGGGGAGTAGACCCATCTCTGGCCCCAACCCATGCTTGGGAAAGAAAAGCTAACAGATTTCCCAACAGTAAGCACAAACGTGAAGGTTGGCCTGGCCAGGGCCTAAGAGTGGGCATTGTGGTAACTGATTCACTATGATTTGAGAATTTTTTTTTTAAACTTACCTTTAGTGTGCTAAGAGCAAAGTTCTCTTTCAATTTTGTCAGATGACAAAGTGAGCCTCCCTCATCCTTTAAACACATCTCTACAAAACACAACATTTTAGAAGAACTACATATATCTATGGTTAGCTTAAATGTGAATTCTAATTTATAAAACTTATCATTAGTTGGGAAATTTAATGTTTAAAAATCAACCACAATGATAATTAGAAATATATTGCTATATACAATGGTCCTCAAATATCATACTCTATAGAAGACTACGGCTGATTCTTAAAACAAATTGTGTGTGTGTGTGTGTGTGTCAGTCACTCAGTTGTGTCCAACTCTATGACCCCATGGAGTAGCCCACCAGGCTCCTTTGTCCAAGGGATTCTCCAGGCAAGAACACTGGAGAATGTTGCCATTTCCTTCTCCAAGACAATTCTGAAAGGATCTTTCATATGTTTGTTGATGCCATTCAAGTTAATCAACTACTGATACAAAGTAGTGGTTCCTCACCTGTGACCCTATATGGTTCTCAAAGTATTCTGAGACTTCTAGATGTTTATAATATCTCAGTAAGATCTCCTTGGAGGTGTCAGTACTGCTGATCTGCACCAGCCCCTCACTCTAAGACCAGAGAGTGAGACCATTTGGAACAGCACAACCTACACTCCTCAAACATCTTGACATTCCTACCTATGATCCAAAGCCAGCCCTCATTCTGAGCAAGGGAGAACTGAGACAATTTATATCGCAGTCTTTGCCTGCTTTAGTAAGCCTGGCTTCTAGACTACAAAAGGGAGAAAAATGACAAGTCCTATTTGACTAGGAATTAATGCACAAATGACGCACGTAAAGAGGCTAAGTTTGCCACGTGGAACAGGCAGTCCTGAATATCATGGAACTGAACACTCTTGACTTCCTCCCTTCTTCCAACTTCAACCTACCTGGCTCTTCTCCTAAATTAGGAGGCTCTGGAGCTAAGGGTCAGCTGAGGATGGAGGGCCCAGAAGAAAGATCTGGGTTGTGGTCTTCTTCCCTAAGAGAAAGTGTGAGAGAGACAAGGATAGAAGACAAATGCCTGAAGGTTGGTATGGAGAAACCCCGGGAAGAGTCTGACCCACATCTTCCTCTGGCCCTCTCTGCCTCCTGAGCAGCGGTCCCATGTTGTATTAGGCCCCTCCCTCTTGGGGGCTCTAAGTAACAAACTATGTTTTCACTGGCAGTCAGTTCCTGATCTGTTGGCCTTAAGCATTTGTGTGAAAGTGTTAGTCGCTCAGTCATATCCAACTCTGTGATCCCATGGACTGTAACCCGCCAGGCTCCTCTGTCCATAGGATTATCAAGGCAAGAATACTGGAGTGGGTTGCCATTTCCTTCTCCACAGTTGGCCTTACCATACCTGAATAATAATAAAACTTACACTTTAAAACAGAGGTCAATATTATTCTGATACCAAAACTAGACAAAGACATCATAAGAAAAAACTACATAATATATCATATGAATATGGATGCAAAAATCTTTAAGAAAATCCTAGAAAACAATCCAGGAATATATATAAAGATTTTACACCATGACCAGTGGGATTTATCCCAAAAAAGCAAGGATGATTAAACACTCAAAAATCAACCAATACACCCTATTAATAGAATACAAAATAAAAAACATATAATCATCTTAATAGACACAGGAAAAACATTTAATAAAATCCAACACTATATTTAACTTATATGCAGAGTACATCATGCAAAATGCTGGGCTGGATAAAGCACAATCTGGAATCAAGATTGCCAGGAGAAATATCAATAACTTTAGATACACAGATGATACCACCTTTATGGCAGAAAGCGAAGAGAAACTAAAGAGCCACTTGATGAAAGTGAAAGAGGAAAGTGAAAAAGCTGGCTTAAAACTCAACTTTCAAAAACTATGATCGTGGCATCTGGTCCCATCACTTCATGGCAAACAGATGGGTAAACAATGGAAACAGTGACAGACTTATTTTCTTGGGCTCCAAAATCACTCCAGGTGGTGACTGCAGCCATGAAATTAAAAGATGCTTGCTCCTTGGAAGAAAAGCTATGACCAACCTAGACAGCATATTAAAAAGCAGAGACATTGCTGACAAAGCTATGGTTTTTCCAGTAGTCATGTGTGGATGTGAGAATCGGACTATAAAGAAAGCTGAATGCTGAAGAATAGATGCTTTTGAACTGTGGTGTTGGAGAAGATTCTTGAGAGTCCCTTGGACTGCAAGGAGATACAACCAGTCCATACTAAAGGAAATCAGTCCTGAATATTCATTGGAAGTACTAATACTGAAGCTGAAACTCCAATACTTTGGCCACCTGATGAGAAGAACTGACTCATTGGAAAAGACCCTGATGCTGGGAAAGATGGAAGGCAGGAGAAGAAGAGGATGACAGAGGATGAGATGGTTGGATGCCATCACTGACTCGATGGGCGTGAGTTTGAGTAAACTCCAGGAGTTGGTATGCTGGGAAGCCTGGTATGCTGCAGTCTATGGGGTCGCAAAGAGTCGGACACAACTGAGTGACTGAACTGAACTGAACTGAACACCCTTTCATAATAAAATCACTCAACAACTTAGGAACAGAAGAGAAATTCCTCTACCTGATCAAGGACAGTTAATATCATACTTAGTAGTTAAAAAAAAATTATTTTAAGGCAACATTATTACATTTGCAAAATGCTTATATAGTTTTGTATGTATATATGGGCTATAAATTCCATCCATGGATATCTTATCCCATAGAAATATATACTATAATATGGATATGTAGTGCTTCTGCATATCCCTGGATATGGCAGTATCTAGCGATATGCAAATACTCCATATCCTGGAAACAAAATGAACACACAACAAAGGAATGGTTGAATAAATCATGGGATGTTCACAGCATAGAATACCACACAGCCAAGATAGGAGACAAAGCAAAGCAGTTGACTTGGGGTGGCTTAGCAAAGTTTTCTACATAAAAACTGCAAACAGCAGAAAAATTAAAAATACGTCATCTCTTAAGCAAATGACAAATCTGATTTTGTATGTGCACCTGACCGTTGATCAACATAGAGGTTAGGGGCACTGACCCTCCATGCAGCAAAAATCCATGTATAATTTATACTCGGTGCTTGGTATAGACAGTCCTCTATATCCACAGTTTAGCATCTGCAGAGTCAACCAACCACAGATTTGCAGTACTGAAATATTCACTATTGAAAAAATTTAATAAACCAGTGGACCTGCGCAATTCCAACCTGTGTTGTTCCAGGGTCAACTGCACATAATGTAAAAAAAGTAGACATATATGCAGATAAATTGGTGGATATGGCACCTAGACATAAGCACATATGTGTGTCATTAAGTGAACTCAGAGAAAACTATGAAAGAATACCTGCTAGAATGTTTATATGGACTATAGTGGGTAGAGTGGCGAATTGGAAGGGAAAGGAAATAAAAAGAGAAATAAGCAAAAATAAAATAAATCGTTACCTTTCAAGTTTGGAAGATTTGGTTTGCTTTTCTCATTCATAACTCCATGGCCGACTGGTTTCATTGTCTGTTCTGGGACACAATTTATTGTTGCAGCCACATTTATGAAAAAGTATGCTTTAACAACTAAAAACTTATTTAAGAGATGTTGCTGGCTGACTGTAGTCAGAATTACAGGCATGCCTTTATTTATTAAATCATCAAGTGCCTAAAACAATGGAGAAAAAAAAAAGAAAATCAGGAAAAGTAGTAAAATACTGTTCTCAGATATTATTAGCTTCAGTCCTTCTACAGTCCTTATTTGGCACAGGATGAAGGAATGGAGGGCTAGACACGAGGGACTGTAATTGGCAAGTCCATTGAGAGAGACATGATATCACAACAATGCCAGCAGGTCCACAGTGCTACTGCTGTTCCTCACCAGTGGGTGACCTGCCCCACAAGGTCAGCCCTGCCACGCAATGAGAGTGAACCTGGTGCTGGCATCGAGGAGGGGACAAAATAGAGCAACTAAAAAAGCTCACCAGCCAGGCATGTTGGCCGCTCTGCTTTAGCTCAAGTGAATTAGGGCTCACAGGTTGGAAGAGGAGGAAGAGCACGTAGACAAGCAACCCCTTCCCAGCTTAGATTCTGGGTCAATCATGAGAATGCCCAGCTGAGGACTCCCTCAACTTCCTGGCCCCCTCCCTTGCACACAGACACTTCCTTGGCAATTGTTCTAAGTGGTCCCACTTTACATTCCTGACCAAGCCTCAGTGCCACCTGTCGTCATCCTACATTTTCCCAGTCCATTCACTCTTGCTCTCTCCTTAGACAACCACTTCATGCCCTTTTTGTTTCTAAATTCTAACACTTCTTCCCCCATGCCCCTCCCAGCAAATAACCGTGCTTCCTCTACTCAAATGAGCAAATTGAAGCAGTCAGAGTAGTGCCCACAGACCCCGCAGCTCCACCTCCCCACGCACCTGCCTCACTGCCCTGCCTTCCTCCCTGCTCTCTAAGGCCGGTGCCGCTACTTAGGTCATCAGTCCCATCCCCACCAGTCTGATGAGCCATTCTCTCCTACAGTGTAAGTGTTCCCTTTCTGACAAATGCCACATGATATCACTCACACGTGGAATCTAAAATATGACATGAGCAAACTTATCTATAAAACAGGAACAGACTCACAGACACAGTAAACAGAATTGTGTTTGCCAAGGGAAGGAGGGAGGGAAGGGATACACTGAAAATTTGGAGTTAGCATATGTAAGCTATATTATATGTGGAATGGATAAACAACAAGGTCCTATAGCTGTAGAATGCAGAGAACTAAATTCAGTATCCTATGATAAACTGTAATGAGAAAGAATATGAAAAAGAATGTATATATGTGTATAACTCAATCACTTTGCTGTACAGCAGAAATTAATACAACATGGTATATCAACTATACTTAAATTTGTAAAAAATGTTTCCTTTCTACAGAGACATTCTCATCAGTACTCTGTCTTCTCCATTTTAAAAACCGATTAACTCTCTACATTCTGACTTCTCTCTCCATTTACTACCCGAATTTTCTCTTTTGTTTACAACAACAACCTACAAGGTTGTCACTATTCCAATCTCTCTCCTTTCATTTTCTTGTAAACATACTTCATCCTTACATTGAAATCCTCTGTTCAAAGTCATCAATGGCCTACTCTAGGCTAAAGCCATTGTTCAATTCTTAGTTTTCATAGGCAAGAATACTGGAGTGAGTAGCCATTCCCTTCTTCAGGGGATCTTCCTGACCCAAAGGAAGGACCCAAGGAGTCCCTTCCAAACCTGGGACTCCTGCCTTATAGGCGGATTCTTTACCGTCTGAGCCACCAGGGAAGCCTGCTTCATATGCTATGTTATGTTAATCTAAGACACCATTATTTTATATGCCAATTAAACATTCATATGTGCGGGGAGCCGGTGAGGCATTCCACTCGTGACAAAGGTCATGAGGAAGGAGGCTCGGCATACGCAAAGGCGGGATCGAGCCTCAGGAGTCCCCCCGGATATTCTCGAGCATTTTCCCCCCAAAAAACCAGAGTCTGCCTACTTTATTGCTTTGTGCTCTCACCTCTGACTTTACTGGGGGCT
>NW_011494634.1:1910407-1911170 GCF_000754665.1 Bison bison bison | reverse complement strand
CACCATCTCTCTCTCTCTGTCAAAGAGTTAACTTACAGCTCCAATTAATAAAGTTCCTGGGCAATTAGGAGTGTTTAAATCCAAACCCCTCAGATGGCTCTCTAACTCGCCTGACAAGTTTACCCGGACTCCTGCAGCTATGCATACGATTGTTTACAGTCTCCCAGCCTCGAGAGGCATGGGAAGCTTAAGATATTCAAATAGCTTAGAGCCTCTCAGAGAGTTAAAAACTGTCAGAATAAACTAGTAAAGGATTTCATTGATGAGTCAATGCTTGTTGTCAAGTTTTCACATCCCCTGAATTGTATCCTTGAATATGTATCAATTAATAGTGGGTATGTAGAAAAAATAAGTAGTGGCCTTGGTGTTAGTAACTTTAGACCCTTAAGGTAATAAATTCTTTCTTTGTTGTAAACCCATTACACATCCGCCCTATAGGAATGCAATTTTATCTTTGGAAGATGGTGCCAAACCTTGAAATAATTACTCTTAGAGAAAATAAGTCTTTGTTGATGAGTCCTTGTCAAGAGTCATAAAATGTTAGTAGGCCTTCTGGCCAGAAGATGATGTAAATCACCTAAACCATTTGTATACGATACATTTGCAGGAAAGAAACCTTGGTTTTTGATAAGAACCAAAGACTGCTGACTTTGCATCCCCTATTATCCTCTATGTGTAACTTAGGGTATAAAAGCCCCTGTTAAAAATAAAGCTACGGGCCTTGCTCACCAGCGCTTGGTCTCCCCATGTCATTCTTCCCTTT
>NW_011494634.1:1892428-1910307 GCF_000754665.1 Bison bison bison | reverse complement strand
CCTGGGCTTCTAAGACCCACTCGAGAAGGAGTCTAGGGTGAGACACCTTCCGCTATTCGAGAGGGCGCCTGCAGCCTACGTAAGTGGTGCAAACTTCTTGTCTTGAAGTTTTATTGGTCTCCCGCGTAAACCAAGCTACTCAGCTTCTTTTCTCCACTGAATTTTCCTACTGAGCTATCCTCATTCTATTGTTCTCTATATCTCTAATTAGCATATAAATAGTCGCCTAGGCCGTCTCTCCTTCGAATACCCTGGATCAGCTGGGGCTGGTCCTCAGCACATATGCCTGCAACTGTAAAATGCATTCTAACTGCAGAGCTATTAAATGTTTTATTAAAATGAATGTTTAAGACTTGGTGAATTACAGGACTGCATTTGTCAGCAATATTTGACACTATTAAACATTCCCTCTTTTGAAAATGTTCCTCTCTTGGCTTCCAAGCCACCACACTCCCTTGCTTCTTTTCCTACTCTATCCACTCCTCCTTTTCAGTCTTCTTTGCTGGTTCCTCCTCTTCTCCTAGACCTCTAAGTATTGTAGTGTCCCAGGGCTTGGTCCCCTTCTGTATCCTCATTCTCTCCCCTTAGATGATCTTAATCAGGCTCATGCTTTTAATCTCATGTAAATGCTAAGTCCTACATTTTTGTGTCTAGCTCCAACTTCTCTTCTAACTCAAGACTCGTGTAATCAACTTCTGACTCAATTCTTACATCTCAAACTCAACATGTCCAAAATTTTATTCCTGATTTCCATCCCCCACCACACACACACAAAATATAAGCTCTATGAGGACTGAGAATTTGTCTATATTGTTTATTGGCTAATGTGTCTGATTGACAGCACCATAATAGTACCTGACACACACAGTAGACTCCACAGATTAGCTAAAATGATCCCTTTAAAACATAAATAGGGCTTCCCTGGTGGCTCAGTGATAAAGTATCCGCCTACCAATGTAGGGTACATGGGTTTGATCCCTGATTCAGGAAGATCCTACATACTGTGGAACAACAAAGCCCACGTGCCACAACTACTGAGCATATGCTCTTGAAACCAGGAGCCTCAGCTATTGAGCCCACGTGCTCTGCAACAAACGAAGCCACTGCAATGAGAAGGCCATGTACCACAACTAGAGAGGAGTCCCTACACTCTGCAACTAGAGAAAAGTCTGTGCAGCAGAGAAGACCCAGCACAGTCAAAAATTAATAAATTATAAATTAAAAAAAAAAAGTAGATCAGGCTACACCTCTGCCCTGAATCTTCCAGTGGCTCCTCCTTTTGTTCAGAGTAAGAGCCTGGATGATGAAAGCCCTACAAGGCCCTTCTCCATTTGGGCACCCCATCACTAGCCACCCCATTACCTCTCTGACCCGTCTCCTACTGTTCTCCCATCACTCACACAACTCAAGGAACACTGGCCAAGGTGTCCCTCACTAAGTAGGCGATCCTGCCTCAGGGCCTTTGCACCCACTGTAGCCTGTTCTAAGATTATTCTTTCTCCAGATTTCATATGACTTGCAACTTTATCTGCTTCAGGTCTGTTCACCAATGTCACCTCAGTGATGACTAAGCTGATTGCCTCATTCAAAATTACAACTCCAGCCTACCCTCTTTATTGGCTGCTAGGTTCATTGTCCCCTGCAGCATGGTTCACCTTCTAACATACTACATAATTTACTCATTTATAATGTTTAGACATATATCATGTTTAATACTAGTCTTGCCCACTAAACTATAAGTTCTCTGAGGGCTTGGAATCCATATTGTTGATTAACTGATGCATTTATTTGACAGCTCAAGAATGTGCTTTGTACACAACAGGCTCTTGGTAAATATTTGTTAAATTAATATAAAAAGCAGATGCCAGGACTATCGATTCTAAAAAGAAGGAAATTATTTGCCTTATGCAAACTGAAAAATAAAAATCTCATCGTTTGAGAGATTTTGAGCCAATGCTGGCAGTGGGGAGGTCTGTTGCTGTTGTTCATTCTCCCTGCTTAACCTCTTGTAAAGGGTGGAAAACAATATCCACATCAGAACCAGACATGGAGCAACTCTGAGACTGATTTGGTAACAAATGGGTGTACTAGGAAAATGGCTGACATTCTCCATCTAGAAAAAGGAACTTCAGACTGGTTAGGGGTGGAGGGATGTGTAGGAGAAGGTTTCTCTTTTTTATCCACAGCAAACAGTGATTTAATGAGCCCTGACAATTACACACAAACACTTGAGGATCAAAAGAAGATTAATTAGTAATGCTATCTAACACTCTTTTCTCTCTCTTTCTACAGAAAATATAAAATGTAATCTGAAGCATCTTAAGCAGACCAGCAGTTCTGTTTTAATTAATTAGCTAATAGAAACCGGTTTTCCATTATACTGTCAGTCTCTTAAAAAAAAAAAAAAAAAATCAGACAGACATTCTGTTTATACCTCAAACCACTTTTATAACCAAAACCAAAAGAAGTGTTTTCAGGATGCCCTGGCATTTATGACTGGAAAGAAATAAATATTCTGAAACATTCCAAGGTCTCAGAACACTAAAATGAAAGTTGAATATGTACTTGTATCTTCCTAATACCAGCTCTTCCATGTCAGGCAACTTGGTTGTAAATTAAAACAAATTTTAAGACAAAAACAATGAGTCACCTGAAGGATAATTAAAAGTGAAGTTTGTGGAATAAAATGAACAATAATAGAAAAGTAATAAGATTACATATTTAATAAAAGGTGGATATATCAAAATTATGGAAGAAAAAATAAAGCAATTTTGAGGAAATGTCTCTCAAAATTATTTCATAAAAATTAATACTTAGTGAAACAGAATGCTATTTCTGACCAAAAAAAAAACGAAAACTACATGTGTCTGGCTAGATGCATTAACCATCACCTAGCTGTATGAACCACTCACCTATCTGCAATCCCATTAACAATGATCACCATACCAACCTTCCACATTAACACTTTCTAGTGGAACAAATAGTTGGTACTCTTAAGATTTTTTTTAATGACTTGAAAAAATATACTTAAATGCTCATAGGACATCAAAAACTTAAAACCCAATCATTCAATTATTGACAAGAACAAACTTAATGAGATGGGCAATCTGGTCCTCTCTTTGTAAAAAGTAGTGGGAAAGTCAGAGGAATTGTTTATGAAAATGCTATATGAAAATATTCCTTTAGCTAACCCTGCAGGGGAAATCATAGTGCAGTACATAAAAGTATCAAATCAATGCAGTTGTGCACCTCACATTTACACAACAATATGTGTTAATTACATTCCAGTAAAAAACTGAAAAAGAAAAGAAAACCTTCCAAACACTGGTTGAGAGGTCATCTCAGACTGGGGCAAGGGTCTAAGTAAAAGCAGTATTGAACAGGTGGCCCATTAGAAAATCCTTTACTTATGATCAAAGCTACTAGGTAACTAAGATAAATATTAGATGTTTGGCGTGGCTAGATAAGACACTGAAGATGCATGTATAACTGAAAAATTGAGGAGCAATAATTGATGCTTGTTGTATCTGAAAAGCAGATCAGTTTGGGTCCAACTGTACTGCTGGCTTCAGTATTTGGAGGTAAAACCCCTTTACTAGAATAGAAGAATATATTCACAGCAGTGCTCAAAAACAAAGATTATACACACCAAATAGATGGAAATGACTCAAAAATTATCCACACTAAATAGCCAAAGTTTATAAAATGTTATCCTTACCTGCAGATTCTCTTTACTAATAAGAGGTTTTCCCGAGTCAAATGATTGAAATAGCTGTCAATATACAAAATGTTAACATTAGAAACAAGAGTACTGAGTGGCCCTTTAGATGAAAACGTTAATGTGTTCTAAAGCTATTTTAAAATACCATTTTTACTATAAAAGTAATACATGCTCTAGTCAGAAAAGGCAAGTATAGTATAAAGAAGAAAGCAAAAAATCTTTAGGTTGTTAATGTTAATATCTTGGTGTCTTTACTACCAACTTCCTTCTGATGTATTTTAAAGCTTTATATATGGATTTGTGTTCCTTTTCACTAAATGTTACATCATAATTATTTTCTCAAGCCATTAAGTTATTTGTAAACCTCATCCAACAGCTCAATGACACTCTAGCCTACGAATGTACTGGTGTTGGCCAAAAGTTTGTTTGGGTTTTTCTGTAACATCCCATGGAAAAACCTGAGAGAACATTTTGGCCAATCGCAGTAGCATAATAACTTATCCTCTTGCCTATTGTGAGGCAAAGAGGACCGCTTCCACCTTCACCCCACCATTCAGCCCTGTACTAAATAATATTGGTGATGAGTATTTCTGATTAGCACCTTTGAATAGATTCCTGGAAGCAGAAGTGCTGGGTCATAAGAATAAGAGGCTTCCCTGGTGGCTGAGACAGTAAAGAATCTGCCTGAAGTGCAGGAGACCCGGATTCCATCCCTGTGTTGGGAAGATCCCCTGGAGTACGAAATGGCAACCCATTCCAGTATTCTTGCCTGGAAAATCCCATGGACAGAGGAGACTGGCGGACTATAGTCCATAGGGTCACAAAGAATCAGACATGACTGAGTGACTAACACACACTCACAGCTCAGTTTACCTTCCACCCACGTTGTATGAAAAGGATTAGTGCAGTTTCAATGGCATTGCATATTAGCGCCTATATTTTTTTTTTTTTTTGCCAGTTTGAGGTAAAATTGTATTACTCTTCAGAATGATGCTTTTTGTGGTTCTTTCCTTGTTTGTGAATTACCTGCTAATATGTTCTAAATATAATGTTGCCTTAGAAAACATTCTACTCATTTGCTACAGAACATTGTTGTCTCATTATGAGTGTGCATCCCCCTTGGTACGGAAGACCTTTTTAAAAGGCACCTGTTCTCAGGCATCAATACTAATACCTCACTCACATCCTCTTGGTCACCTGGAAGTCACCAGCATCTTCCATGAATAGGTCACTCATATGTGGATGGTATCCTACTTCAACCACCTGGACCTCTCTACCTGAGGGTGGTCTGCGGCCACAAGAGAGTTTCAGGAGAGGCTGGACACGTAAGGACCAGCCACTACCCATGAGGGGTGAGGGACTGTCTCTCCGTGGCCCCGACTGCCATGGCAGTGATCTCATTAACACTCTTTGGAGTGGTTTTCCTTATTTCGCTGTCTGACTTTCCCCCTTACTCACAGTTCTTCCTGGAGTCACCGCCCAAACACACTGTGAAAGTAAAAGTTGATCAGTCGTGTCAGACTCTTGTGACCTCATGGACTATATTTATATAGTCCATGGAATTCTCCAGGCCAGAATACTGGAGTGGGTAGCCTTTCCCTTCTCCAGGAGATCTTCCCAACTCAGGGATCAAACCTAGGTTTCCCACATTGCAGGTGCATTTTTTACCACCTGAGCCATAATAGAAGTCCCCTGACCACACTACGTGTTCCCAAATCTTTATTTCAGGATCTGCTTTTGAGGGACCTCTAAATCAAGACATCACACATAGCTCTAAAGGGAAGAAAGTGTTGGTAAGCGTTTAAAGACATTTCTTTTTTTTTTTTTTTAAGATAGTCTTTATTTCCTTGAATACATTGAAAAGTGAGTAAGCAAATCCAGGGTGAGACTTCTGGTGATATAATTTAAAGAAGTTTAATGACAGGACTTTAGATTTGGTGATGAGAACAGAAACTCAATATGAGTATGTTTAAAAATAGAATTTTTTAAAAGCCTGTGAAAAGTCCAATCATAATCTGTAAGATTTTTTTTCAGTAACTGCTTTTACACTGAAATCTAATTCATTAATCCTTTCTTTAAATAACTAGCCTGCAGCCTAATAACATTGGCACCTATTTTAATTATAAACCCTGAATGCACTTCCTCTTTTAATTACGCTTTCTAAATTCCCAACTGAAGCTGGAAAGCTGCACAATAACTTTGAGAATAAAAAATATGAAGTCACAGTCCATCAGGAGACAATTTGCCCCCACTTTTGTCTTACGCAAATGAGTTGATTAAAAAAATGAAGTTTGGAATTTATCTGTATACATAAGTTTCAGTTTGGATTGGCGGGCTATATAGTCCATATGTCACAAAGAGTTGGATACAACTGAAGTGACTGAGCACGTGAGTTTCAGGCTGCTTGTTTATTTGCTTTGGTGATACCAGTGACTACTGAAAACTTTCTCTTGCTTCCCATTCTACCCAGCTGACTTCCCTTTCCTTCTTGTCTTCTGGACCCTAAGTGTGGAGGATCCCAACATCCAGTCCTCTGACTTCTACTTTTCACTCTGCCTTGGTCCCCAGCTGATTTCATCCAGTCCCATGATTTTTTAACTCTCTGTTAATGCTCCCAAATTTACCTGCAGCCCTCCTCTGAATCATATACTCTCTGCACCTACACAGGCAGCCTCTCCACCTGTTTGTCTATTAGGAATCTCACACTTAACAGGCTCCACCCTGCCTCAGAGCAGCAGGACTCCCCATTTCAGTCAATGAAAACACTTTCCTACCAGCTGCTCATGTTGAAGCTGTGTGGTCATGCTTAACTTCTTTCTCTTACCTCCTATATCTCAACCAGCATCAGCAAATGCTGTCAGCTCTGCCTTAGCTACACATCTAGAACTTCACCACATTTCTTTCCTTCCACCCCGTTTACCTCTAACCACTGTCATGTCTCACTCAGCTCAATTGCAAAGCCCTTCTCCCTGGTCTCGCTATTTATACTCAACCTCATCCACCATCCATTCCCCAAATAGCAAGTAAATGGTTCTATGAAACTTACCACTATTGCATCAGTCCTCTTTCAAAGCTTTACCAGGTTTCTCATATTCAAAGCAAACTCTAGTCCTCACCCAGCCCTGTGTGATCCAATATGACCTAGCTCCTGGGTGCTGCCCTGTCATCTACTTTCTCTCCAGTCTGGGCCCAGCCTCATGTGGCCTCTCTAGTTTTCCACAACCACATCTTCCAGGCCTTTCCTCTTGTATTTCCTCTTATTTGGAAGGTTGTTCCCTCAAATCTTCCACTCCTTATTAGATTTCCCAAACCACCCTCAATAAGACATTCGCCCACCACTCTGGCCACTTCCTATCCCCTCAACTCAGCTTGATCAGCCTTCACGCCATTGTCACCATCTGACATATGGTTGTGTGCTTAATATGCTTATTATTTGTCTTCCTCACTAGACCATCCAATGGTAATGTGCCTTCAGCAAGGCAAGAACTCCATTTATCTTTCCATGGTTCTGGCTCCATGTCTGGAATAGTGCCTATATTCAGTCAGCATTCAATAAATAATTTTCAATGAATTAAAATATGATTTTAATAACAAAACTATTTCAATAAGGAAAGGTTGTTGCTTGAGAAACAAACAAGAAAACACTGATCATTTAACCCAGGTAACAAGATAAATTATTTGGGCCATAGAAAATGAACCAAAAAACCCAACAGACTCCCAGATAGACAGCTAACTAGATAGAAATACAGTGGAGGACTGATTCTAGGATTCATCCCCCAACCTCCTTTACCAAAATCTGCAATGCTTAACTACTTACATGAAATAGCACAGTATTTGCACATATCTTAGGTGTATCCTCCCATATACCTTAAATCATCTTTAGATTATTTATAATGTCTAATTCAATGTAAATGCTATGTAAGTAACTGTAAATACAATGTAAATGCTATGTAAGCAATTGCTAGCAGGCAAATTTATATTTACCTTTTGGAACTTTCTGGAATTTTTTTCCGAATATTTTGAACCATGGTTGGTTGAAACTGTAGGTGTATAGACACACACACACACATCCTATCACCTACTGAATGTCCCTCTTAGGCTAAAAAGTGAAAGAATCAAACCTGGGTCTCCCACATTGTAGGCAGATCCTTCACTGTCTGAGCCACTAGGGAAACCTTCCTCTTAGGTTACCTCAGTACAATAAATATTAACAATGTAGCAGTCATATTGAGAAAAAGTAGCAACATTTTAGTGGGACACACTGAAGTAATGTGTGCATCATATGTAAATATACTGTCAGCCTATGCAAGTATTTCTCAAGATGTATAGCCACTGCACAGTTTCTTTTAGTTCCTCCAAAGCTGAATCCCACCAGCATGTGTTGTGCCTGTCAGTCTCACTCCTCACACACATGGTCCCTCCTAGGAAACTGACTTGTTCCCTTCTCCTGTTTCCTTTATTGCTGGCCTGTGTATGAGCGTCCAAATATCTAACCTAAGCAAGATCATCCAGTGATTCCCAGATCACCAAAAACACCAAAGCAGAGGAAAATGATGATAGCTCACTCTGATTTAAATTTAAAGGTCAGTATTCAGTCCCTGGGTTGGGAAGATCCCCTGGAGAAGGGAATGGCAGCCCACTCCAGTATTCTTGCCTGAAGAATTCCATGGACAGAAGAGCTTGGTGGGCTACAGTCCATGGGTCACAAGGAGTCAAACACGACTGAGTGACTACACACACATTCATTTTCAAGGATGCTTCACTTACGCAATTTACAAATACCAATTAAGCAAGCCAGGTAAAACTCTCTCCCAGTCCAATAAGGCTTGACAAACTAGAACATTTTCTCCTCATAAAAATCAGAAGAAATTTGAACATATGTTTAACTTTTTGGTATAAAGTATTAATATATAAATAAAAATATCCAAATAAAACTTGAAGAGAGACTGTTTTGACTAAAAATATTAATTAGAAATTACAAGCTCAGATTCAAAAGTCTAAGAGGCAGTGGCTAATAAATATGTCCCTTGAGACATTCCATGATAACACAGAGTCAAAATTCCACAGTCAAAACCTACACCCAGACCACACTCCCATCCCTGTCTTGACACCCACCCCTCCATTTTAGGCAAAGGAAGCCTTGTGCATGTCTGCAGTTAGCTCTAATCAGTCTTGGTGGCTCACACGGTTAAGAATCTGCCTGCAATGAGGGAGACCAGGGTTTGATCCCTAGGTCAGGAAGATCCCCTGGAGAAGGGTATGACAACTCACTCCAGAATTCTTGCCTGGAGAATTCCATGACAGAGGAGGCTGTCATGGACAGAGGAGTCCATGGTGTGGCAAAGAGTCAGACACTACTGAATGATTAGTACAATAATCAGACTTAAAAGAAGCCTGCAGTGCCAGAGACTTGTAAATACCATTAGTGAAAGGATTTCCTAGATTTTAGGAATGTAGTTTTCAAAATGACCTTGAAAAGGTTAAAAAACAGCTTTGAATTAAATCGGCAGGCTTACCTTCATTTTTCCAGTAGGTTTACAGCTGGTGGGTACTGAAGAAGGCGTGTTTTTCGCATAAAATATCTGGGATAGCTCATGAAAGGCTTCGGAAAAGAATCCTAAATCTGTAAGGACTTCTATCTTTAAAGGAAAGAAAACAAAAGAGAGATACTAAATTAAACCATTTGTTTTACTTACAAAATTAAAATTTTAGAGAAAAATCATCAACTTTCTGAGATCCAAGATGTCTGCTTCGTATTGGTAATGCATTACAAGGTAGCATTCAGACAACACGGTTGTGGAGATGCATGTTTCTGTCCCTAAGCCAGCTCATGTGTACAGAGACCAAGAAAACTAGGGAATCACAGCAAGTGACTTTTCAAGACAATGGCCATTCATCAGTAATTACAGATGCAAACACATTTAAAGAAATAAGATAGACATGGAAGCATTTTAAACAATTTACTTCATCCTTTTGTCCCCATGGTAAAGCATGGCTAACACTTTGGCCACCTGATGTCACCAACTCGTTGGAAAAGACTCATCAGAAAAGACACTGATGCTAGGAAAGATTGAGGGCAAGAGGAGAACAGGACGGCAGGGCATGAGACAGGTGGATGGCATCACTGACTCAATGGACATGAGTTTGAGCAAACTCCAGGAGACAGTGAAGGACCGGGAAGCCTGGCATGCTGCAGTCCATGGGGTCACAAAGAGTCGGACATGACTGAGCAACTGAACAGCAACAACAAAATATGGTTTCAAACAAAGACAAAACAGGGACTTTGCTGGTGGCCCAATGGTTAAGAAGCCACCTTCCAATACAGGGGACTCTCCATTCCTGGTCGGGGAATTAAGAGCCCACATGCCACAGGGCAACTAAGCCCATTTGCCACAACTACTGAACTGGCATGCTCTGAAGCCCGTGCAACACAATTAGAGAGAAGCCCACAAGCTGCAATGGAAGATTCTGCATGCCACATCTAAGACCCAAGGCAGCCAAATAAATGAAAAAGAAAGACAAAACAAAACACTTCTGCTTTCTCTAATACTCTGAGGGATGTCAAACAAACCAGGAGATGAATTCCACAGTACATCAGCTGTTCATTTTCTTATCCACAATGAACAGACACTGTCGATTTTACAGACATGTACTTAAAAGCATTAGTCAATTGGTAACTATATATTGTACATGGTTTATTTTGAATATAACCTAGCAAGACTTTCAATAAGGAAATTACAGGAAGAAAAGGAAAGATCCTGATCAAATACATGCATTTGTTCAAAATGTAAATTGAGCTTCTCTTCTGCACAGAGCCATCTTGAAGGTTACATCCACTGGATAAATTATTAGCTAAATTTAAGGGATACATGAAGATATATCCAGTATGAAAAGACATAAAAGGTACTGACAAAATACTATGTTTCAAATTGTGATCTGGAGGGACTTCTCTGAGAAGAAAACTTTCAAGAGAATATTTGGGAAATGATATGATGGAGGGAGATGTGAAAATCTGCTGAGGGCACCTTGAATACAAAGGTCATGTGGTGACAGAAGCAATCCTGGGGTCCTGGTGTGTTCAGGGACCAGCAGCAGCTTAGAGAGAGGAGAAGAGGGTTGGCAGCTACGTGTGAATGGTGGCCAGTCAACCAGAGTGGACCCTTGGGATTTGATTCTATGCATAATAAGTGATTGAAGAGTTTTTAACAGGGCAGGGTCTGTACCTGACTGATGTTTTGAAAACATCTAGTGAATCACAAGCTGGAATCAAGACTGCCATTAGAAATATCAACAACCTCAGATATGCAGATGATACCACTCTAATGGCAGTGAAGAGGAACTAAAGAGCCTCTTGATGAGGGTGAAAGGGGAGAGTGAAAAAGCTGACTTAAAATTCAGCATTCAAAAAAATTAAGATCATGGCATCTGGTCCCTTCACTTCATGGCAAATGGGGAGAAAGTGGAAACAGAGACAGATCTTATTTTGTTGGGCTCCAAGATCACTATGGATGGGGACTGCAGCCATGAAATTAAAAGACACTTGCTCCTTGGAAGGAAAGCTATGACAAAACCTAGATAGCATATTAAAAAGCAGAGACATTGCTTTGCCAACAAAGGTCCATCTAGTCAAAGCTATGCTTCTTCTTGTAGTCATGTAAGGATGTGAGACCTGGACCATAAAGAAGGCTGAGCACTGAAGAATTCAGGCTTTCAAACTGTAGTGCTGGAGAAGACTCTTGAGAGTCCCTTGAACAGCAAGATCAAACCAGTCAATCCTAAAGGAAATCAACATTGAATATTTATTGGAAGGACTGATGCTGGAGCTCCAATACTTTGGCCACCTATGCAAAAAGCCATCTCATTGGAAAAGACCCTGATGCTGGAAAAGATTGAAGGCAAAAGGAGAAGGTGGCAGAGGATGAGACGGTTGGATGGCATCACTGACTCAATGGACATGAGTTTGAGCAAACTCTGGGAGATAGTGAAGGATAGCAAAGATTGGTGTGCTGCAGTCCATAGAGTCGCAAAGAGTCGGACACAACTTAGCCACTGAACAGCAATAAGTGACTTCATAGAGGACAGAAAATAGTAAACTTGGAGCAGGGGGTAAAATACACACTTTGATGAAGGTGACATATATCTAAAACAAAATCCAATTTATCCTTGACACATATACTCATCTTACTCTCTTTTCCTTTATATTATCTTAGGAATCTCAAGAGTGTACCAATTTTAAAGAAAGAAAAAGAAGGTGAGTTAGAAGGAAACAGGATGTGAGAAGAACATAAAAATAAAACATACAAAGTCAGGAGAATATTTTTAATGAAGAGAAAATGGCTTGCCTATTGAGTTGCACACTTTGGCTCTTGCCTAAAACACTTTGGGCTCTAATCTCCCTGGTGTCATATAATACCAAAGCAGGCATTAGGGAGTCGACTGAACTCTCTGCTCCTTAGAGGAAACATTTCCCCATATCTATGTGAGGTCAGTCTCCTCTGGTCTTGAATGTGAGATTGCTATACGTGGACCACTTGTAACTGTTCAGGCTACCTCTCGTTCAGTTTATTAAATGAATCTGACCATTTGAAAAAGCCATGGTGATAATAATAGATATGTATTTTCAGAAACATTGTGAACATAAACAAGCCAGGTGGAAAAAAGAACCACCCATAAATCAACTATTCCATCATACAAATACAGAACTATTGGTACCCTTCCCAGGAATGCTGGATGTTTTGAGAGTAATACATCTTTTAGGAAGCCAGACAAGTTGGTCATAAAGAGGTCTTAAAGCTTTCCCTGAAAGACATTAGAGCACTGGTAGAGACTTAACAGTGTGATTTACTGCTGTTTGATTTGTCAGAAAGCATCACTGTCTATTGTTTTCTGACTGTGACTTTTCTCTTCTCCCACTCACTGACCCCAAGTTTAGTTCGGGAAGGTCAGACAAATTACTCACAGGGGCTGTCATTCTTTCTTCTGTATGATGCAACAATTGCCCCTTTTCATGGATTCTGGCAATGCTGTAGTTGAGTTTCCAGTCATGCTATGCCAGTAAGATCCTACTCTCATCTCACTCTACTCCTAACACTCCTACCAGATACATCTGATCTCGTCCTTCTCCTGATCAAAACTGTGTCATGAATTCCCCCTCTCAGCACAAGACTACAGGAGACTCTCCATAGTTCTCACTGACTTTTAAGCTACTCTCATACAAAAAGAGTTGCTGAGTGCTAACAATCCAATAAAAAATAGTCACTTAATCAAAAACTTTGTTCCAGATTCTTTCAATGCCTTTCTGATCTCCTTCTGACATGCTACTGATGATCACTGCAACCCTGCAATGCTTCTTGTCTCCTAGTGACACCAGGATAAAATTGTCACCCTACTCTGACTCCACACCTCCTCATCTCTCTCACTGCTCACCCTCCACATTACGTCTCAGCTTAGAGTTCAAGACTGGACCCACGGTCTCCTCCACATCCTGGGCTTCTGGTGTCCTCATGTCATCTTCTCCAAACTGCCTACTCAAGACCCCCACTCCAGTCTAACCAAGCCCCCTCAGCCCCCTAAAACAAATCAACACTTTCTCACCTCTATACCTTTCACACAGTTGTCGGCTGACAATGTTCCCTTCTTCCTCTCTCCTGCTCAGTTAGTTCTACTCTTTTCAAACCTAAATCTTATCTATGTACTTGGTAAAGCTGATGGCACCCCACTCCAGTACTCTTGCCCGGAAAATCCCATGGATGGAGGAGCTGGTAGGCTGCAGTCCATGGGGTCGCTGAGTTGGACATGACTGAGCGACTTCACTTTCACTTTTCACTTTCATGCACTGGAGAAGGAAATGGCAACCCACTCCAGTATTCTTGCCTGGAGAATCCCAGGGACAGGGGAGCCTGGTGGGCTGCCGTCTATGGGGTCGCACAGAGTCGGACACGACTGCAGCGACTTAGCAGCAGCAGCAGCAGCAGCAGCAGCAGAGACCCAAAGCCCTTTTCCCCTCTTTCAAGCTCCTGGAAATGGTGTTCATCACACTCATCTGGAAATGATCAACTGGGAGGTACACATATAACGTCCTGTCTCTTCCCCGTTTTCACTTCCTTACAAGCAAGGTATATGGGTTACATTTCTTCGATCAGAGTTACTAACGGTGCCTTTATTAGGAGATACTCGAGAAATGTTGCTTCAGAGATAAAGCAGTAAACATTTACCAAGTATCTTCTTGATGAGTTCCCACTGAACACCAAGGAGAGTGTGAACAGTAGGCACATGATATATGTCTGAAGACTTTAAATTCAATTTAATAATTAATTACTGAATATCAAATATATGAATTTACTACTCAAGACACTATAGGGAACCAAAAGATGAATAAGACACATGCCCTAGCCTCGAGAATTTTTCAGTTTTGAAGAGAGTACTATCTTAAAATCAGAGAGAGAAAAGTTGTATGCGGCATTTTAAACAGTGTTATTGAAATTCAAAAGTCAGAGAACTCTTAAAGAGTTCAGTAACTCAGAATTCGTGGCTGAAAACCAACTATTTATTCCTAGGTTAAAATGTATTATCTTAAGAGCACCAGAATTTCTCTTAGAGAAGGTATTATCTTTATTAAGAAATAGGATGTGATAGACTATTTGGTCTGAAAACACAGGCTCACAGGTTGGGTCCTGGAGAGAGAGGATCTGAGGAAGGAGGGTTTTTCCAAAAAAGGAGAAGGACAGCTCAGCCAAGGGAGTGTTGGTGCCACTCACCCCCAACTGAGCGTGTACATCTTGTCCCAACCCCATGTTCAGTAACGCCTAGTTGGCAGGCTGAAGTCAACTGCAGTGGGAGTATTTATCCCATGGAAATTGCAAATGCTACAAATCAAGGCTTTTATATTTTTTTAGAGTGGGCTGTGGAGAATTTACCAGCATGAAATATTTAAACTTAGAGATGCCAAATATTCTAAGTTGCAAGTGCCTCCCTAGTGACTCCATGGTAAAGAATATGCCTGCCAATGCAGGAGACGTGGGCTTGATCTCTGGGTCAGGAAAATTCTTTGGAGAAGGAAACAGCAATCAATTCCAGTATTCTTCCTGGGAAATCCTATGGACAGAGGAGCCAGGTGGCTCCTCTGACTACATGGCTACTGTTCATGTAGTCACAAGAGAGTCAGACATGACTGAGCAACCAACCAACTTGCCTTACGTTCCCAAATTTCAGTAAAATCTGATATAGAAATAAAGACCTTAGGGAAATACAATGTGTGTATGTGTGTTCTCCGTGTCTGTGTGTTGCGTGTGTCTGTGTTGCGTGTGTCTGTGTTGCGTGTTTGTGTATTGCGTGTTTGTGTGTGTGTGTGTAAAATATGGAATAGGGTTGGATTCTGTATTAGAGATGAGGAGGTATAGAACAGGGAGCAAATTTGCTGGCTATTGAGAGGATCCAGGTGCAAAACAAATTCAACATAAGTGGGAGCCTCTGACAATGGGTGACCAGGGAAAAAACAGAAAAGGAGATGCTTGACATTCTGCACTCCACATGGGGCTCAAGCCAACTACACATGAATCTTGAAGGTAGAGAGCCTCCTGACTTTTAGGGGTTACATAATTAGTTGTAATTTGGTATTTGTGAATTTTATCACTTCAACTACCTATGCCATGAAAAACTCTTGTGCACCATGATATACAAAAGATCCTTAGCAAAAACAACTCAAAAACTTTGGAAAATGACTCATTAGTCTTCATGAGAAACCAGTCATTCAGAAATGGTGATTTCTGGACTGAATGTTGTTGGGTTAGCCTGTTACCAGGCGTAGCTGTTCCTCACTTTACTGTGGGCCCGAGCATAAAATTGCCCAGAAAATCCCATGAACAGAGAAACCCGGTGGGCTACAGTCCATTGGGTAGCAGAAGAGTTGGACATGACTTAGGGACTGAACAACAACAAAACAAAGCATAAAATGATTTAAGCTTTCTACCCAGCTCTTTCTTACACTTTATGATAATGTTGGGTAAGGTTTTTTAATATCAGTTCAACACCATGTATTACTATCAGCTTATGATTATGAGTATTAGAACCAAAGTAATTTAAGATGACATCTTCAATAGTTGAAAAATATCAAATGTCTTAAAAGCTTGAAACATACCTTGAGGATTCTTGCTTCCAGATTTTTGACTAGGTCTTGGCAAATTACAGAAACAAAATATTGGTACAATGCAAGGAGAGGCAGAATCTATGAAGAGAAAAACACTCTTTGTTTTGAAATATATGTTATCAAGTTAATAATCTAACAATACAATTTAACCAAATATTAATGCAAGAGATATTGTACAAAATCATGATTTATTTTTTCCATATTATAAGACTGTACTATTTAGTATAAGTGAAATGACCTGCCTAGCATATGCTTCATGATTTTATCAAAACTTCAAAGTGCTATCAGTGACTTATAATTCCAAGTAGATGCCATTTGGTACCCAAACCTAGGTTTCACATTTCCATAAGCATGGAAAAATAAAACTCAAGTTAATCATCCTTCTTGAAAAAAATTAATTCAACATATATATATGAATAACTGAGGCCTGTGGAAACATTCTAGCAAATAAGCTATCAAATAAATGCAGAATTTAAAATAAAGGAACTCACATCCATGTCCCCTAATAGCTCCTATTTATTCATCTCAATGTCAACTGCTATTGTCTTCAACTGAAATATCTCTATCAGCAAAAAAAGTATAACATGCCTGTCATATGAATGTCAGACTTTGTTGAATGAGGAAAAAATCTAAGTCCTTGCCATTGCAGAACATATATTCTACTGCTTAAAACTCAAGCTTACTCTTCACATAGTATTTTTATTTTCCTAGAATTAACCCCAAAGTTCAAGTCTTCTTGATGTCCCACAGATGTATGTGAAAGCTTGAAGACTATCAACTTCTCAGTTGGCCTAACCACGATTCAGCTAAAGGCAGATGTTGAGGGATAGTTTGGCCTGGACTTTTGAACAGCTCTTAACTGCAACTTAAAACTGAAGTTCACTCCCTGCAGCTGGGTCCTGCCCCATCAAAGGAAGATGGAGCAAGAATGGGGACTTGGATCCTTATTATTTAGCAAACTATTTCCCATTATTCCACGGCAAGGGGTCCCTTGGTAAATTTTACATATTATAGCAATCTCCTTAGGCACTTCTAGAAGGTAGTGTAATACAAAATGGAAACTGTTTACATCTTGCAAGTTCAGCTAAGGAATCTCTCATTGTCAGTCAACTGGCAGCTGCTAATAGCAACAGCTTTTAAAGAGGATTAGAACTGGCCTTAAATGATTTCAAACATAACACAATACATTTTTCTATAATGATGCTCTACAAACATAACAATACCTTTTTCTACAATTAACGCAGTGCAAAACAATAAGTCGGCTATTACCTTTGAGATTGTATCTTTTCTTTAGTGAGAAATAAAAACACACCATTTTATTGCTTCCAACTGCTCAATTATTCAGAAAAATGTTCTCAATTTCTTAAGCTTCAGAGAAAAAAGTCTCATTTATTTTCCAGTGCAGTGATATGTATTATATATGAATAGGACTAGGCAGCTAAAGGTTACCCAGGGAATAGGTAAAACTATTTTCTAAATCCAGAAATGAATCCTCTTAACAATGAGAGGAACACCATTTTTGTTATTTTTTTCTAATAAACATTTTTTTGTGTGCCAAATCTGCCAAGTATTACAAGCATGTATCAACCTTTTCACATTAACACATGACATTATAATTTAACAACTAATATCAGGGGACAATAAATCTTTTCAAAACCAGAGAGTTAATTTATAACAAGAGAACAGAAGACAACGTATGAGAAAATAGTAAGTATTAAAATTATAGAGGAAAGGGGAAGAAGCAGAAAAAGAGAAAGAACAGATATTAAGAAGCAAACACAGTGGTAAAAGACATACAATAGTAGAGGAAATAGCACAGAGGAAGAAAAAAGAAAAACTAAGATAAAGGAGGAAACCATAAATATAATAACCAACAGAAAATACTAATTTATGTCTAAAATGAAATCAACTTCAAATTTATGATTTGTGACTTATTTTCCCAAAGGAAATGAGTTTTTATTTGAGAGTTTTAATTTCTTAGGATATTAAGAAGTGTCTTTAATTTCATATTTA
>NW_011494634.1:1871702-1892328 GCF_000754665.1 Bison bison bison | reverse complement strand
TTTCATATTTAGAATCTGTTTTTCACTTAGATGTGCCCTTAACATAGAAGAAATGAGACAGATACAAAGATAAGTTTGTCTCAATAAAGAAATACTCCCATAGTTTTGATATTGATATTCCTTCATGACTTAATGAAGTGAAGTTATAAGTCCACTAGATTTCTGTGTTCCAGACCAGTTAAACATTCTAGTCAATTTTACCATATCTTAAGGGGGAAAAAACAATAAATAATAGTGTTAAAAAAAAAGAGAGAACCAAATCAAATAGACCTGGCTATTGTATCCAAAATGGCATGCAAATAGTGATGTTAAAAAAGGAACATTAATTATTTTATTTTGAAGTACAGATCAGAATCCTGAAAATAGAGTTTAAAAGTTTAACAAGAATTGATCACAAGAACAATAGTAAAATTTAACCCTGCCAAGTAAAAAGTACAATATAAGTGGGGTAAGATATCACCATAAATTATGATTTGTTGATTTTACAAATCACTTACTACTAGATTTTGCTTAGCAAAGTGCAGCTCGCGGATGACGTAATATAAACTCGCAATGACGGAGCAGATGTCAGCCCGGTATCTGTCTGAGAAGAGCTCGATGCCCGGGAGAAGCTGAGTGATTTCATACTGAGCGTAGCAACGTTCAGCTTTAGGATGCGGCAGTGTGGTTCTAAGCAAACCCTGAGGACGAAAAAGGTGAAATGAACAGCTGGAACTTGCATTTGTAACAACAAGAAAGATAAGTATTTAAAGGATATAAGGAATAAGTGTATTCCTTCCCAAAGTGTTTTGTGTTGCCTAGCACATTGTACCCTATAATAAAGGGCTGTTTGTTGTTGATCAGTTGCTAAGCAGTGTCTGACACTTCGTGACCCCATGAACTACAGCACACCAGGCTTCCCCGTCCTTCACTATCTCCTGGAGTTTGGTCAAAATCATGTCCATTGTCAGTGGTGCCATCCAACCGTCTCATCCTGTCACCCTCTTCTCCTCTTGCCCTCAATCTTTCCCAGCATCAGGGTCTTTTCCAATGAGTCAGTTCTCCACAACAGGTGGCCAGAATACTGGAGCTTCAGCATCAGCATAAGTCTTTCCAATGAATATTCAGGGTTGACTTCCTTTAGGATTGACTGGTTGGATCTCCTTGCTATCCAAGGGACTCTCAAAAGTCTTCTCTAACACCACAGTTTGAAAGTGTCAATGAAAGGTACTTATTTATATTCTCATCACTACAGGTTCCAAATGCTTTATCACTGACAATGGGCCTTTTAAACCCCATGGTAGTTGGATATTTATTATTTTAAGAATAAATTATCATTATTTTATCATTTGTTGAGAGTTGACTTTGTGTTGGGCACTCTTAGTTTATTCCTCATAAATATTATCTCATTTAATCCTCACTTAACCCACCCCTAGAAGGAAGACTTATTATCTCACAAGTGATATAATTGAGGCTGAAACAATTAACTTCTTTGAGGTCACCCAGTTAATGCTGGCAAAAAGAAGATTCAAAAATTTTGACTATTTGACTCAAAAATCTGTTTTCTCCACTCTACCAACCCACAAGTAGAGGAAAGAAAAACATACTTCAGAAGTCTAAATCAAGCACAGGTAATTCTAAATTTTTAACTGAATTAAGTGAAAAGGTAATCAGTTTAATTTGACCACTATTTCTAAATACAATTTATATGACCAATATTGTGCCAGACATTTGGAAACAAGATGAATACACAAAACCAAATTGTACATTTAGGAGTGCTTCTTATGTTTTCTTAAACAATGACATTTCTTGATGACAAATGCAGCATCAAATTATTTTAATGTATGTATCAGGAATAACTTTAATCAGACTGCTCATTAAACTTATACCTAGTCTAAAATATTATGCAATTGTTTAATTTTTAGTTTAAAATCATGAAAAGAATAAACAGACTTTTAAAATAAATCCCAGAGCTAATTTTTATTTTAGTTGTCGAATTACTAAGAAATGCTGTCTACATTTAAGCAAAAAATTACTTATTTTCTAAAACATAAACAGCATTATCTTCAAAAATGAGGAATATCAGGAGAAAGTAAAGGATGCAACAGAAGAAATCTGATTCGGATTATCATTCCTTCTGCATCCTTGCCTCTTCCACCTCTTCCCTTTGAAACATTGGCAAGAGGTGTATGGAACATAAGAAAACTAAAAAATCTGGCCATATACTCCAAGAAACCTGTCTCAAAGATCTTATACACCCAGATTTCATAAGCTATCAGACTCTCAGAACAAGGGTGTTCCATCCTTCAAAATAAACAGGACCTCCAGGAGATTGCAGAAACCCCTGGCTACATTCCTGAATCTCAGAATGTCTTATATTTTGGATAAAAGCTCCTTTCTTCTTCAGTAAAATCAAACTAAGAACTGCAGACACTCTACTTCTGTAGTCTTCAACTTATTTTTGGCTTGCATTATATGGCGTATTTTACATCATGCAATTAAGCAAAAGTTTATTTCAAGATGAGGCAGGGCAACCCTTTAGACTCAATCAGACTGGCTTCACTGCTCCATGAAAGAAGGACAAGAGACTCAGTTTCCTCATCTGTAAAACTTCTCCATCTACAGTGAACAAGAGGAAACTGACCTGCTGAATACTAAAGGTGGAAATGCCACAGGGGTTCAGTCATCAAAGGAAAGATGGGCGTGGGATACTTAATCAAGGTTTATGGTATTTTCCTAATGTCAGTTTTATGAATGTAATAAACCACTGCATTTTTTTAAATTTTTACTAATTAAATGGCTGTGCTACTACAGAACGATATATATGAAGTGTTACCTGAAAGAGTAATGCTGATAAAAGGCAACAATTGGTTCTCTTTTCAACATCCAATGTCTGAATAAATCTAAGTATAAGAAAAAGAAACTGATTCAGAGACAATGTTCCAAGAATATTTTTACATAAATACAACTCTAATACTCATAGATTTTAACTCAAAATTTAAGTAGCCTTTAATAAAATTTAAAAAAATTTAATTTTTAATTCTAAAAGTGCTACATTCTCATGTAAGATTTAAAACATTCAAAGACAGAAAAAAATAAAATGAGGAATTCACCAATAAGGCTACCACCTAAACATGATTGCAGCAGCAGCAGCAAACATAATTACCAGTAACATTTCAGTCACTTTCCTTCTAGATTTCCTTCTACATATAATTATACAGATGCACATTCACATTAAGACTGAAATTAGGCAATACACATTTTTATAAACAAATTTTCTATTATTGAACATAATCAGTTATATAATTATTTTACAGAACTTTAATATTTTTATCAGACACATGTACCAGAGTATTAAAATATTCATCTCCATTTGGATTTTTTCCATTGTTGAAACAAACATTGTCATACCTACATTTTGAGCACTTGTCCTATTACTTCCACTGGATAAATCCCTAGAAGTGGAATTTTGGGGAAATGGAGGTGCACAGTTTTAAAATTTTTTAAGGAGCACAATTAATTAATTTCTTCTCATAGACTAAAACACTGTATTTCCTCACCAGCAGTACATTATGGATCTATTTATGATATTAAATCTTTCCACCAAAGATTGAGGTAACTCTGTGTTTATTACTGTCTCATTTTATGTCCCTTAGTAGAGTCTGAGTTTTCTTTACATTTATGACTCACAAACTCACATTTGTGACTATAAACCACATTACCTTCTCCCAAGTCTTATTTTAACACCAGTGGACTTCACTGTATTAATAACACCAGTCTGAGTTCAGCTTCTTTGTGAGGTGCTTTGCCTGCTGAGCAGTGGGAGAGAAAAGTTTCTTCTCCTCAGGGAGTCTCCAAGAATAGCCAAAACCCCTGGAGTACCTTAGAGCCTGTGGAAGTCAGACGTCCAGCTGGGTAACCCAGGAAATGACTTTCTGTTGATTGAAAATCACTAACAACTTCAGAGGCCCAGAGACCCTAAGGTGTCCTCTGGCAGGAAAGCTGTAAGCTGTTCTTTTCAAGCTGGGAACCTTTCTCAGCTTTTCTGTTCTCTGCTGACAAGTGCTACTAAATTATAAACTCAGACTTGTATGGGGACTCTGTGTGCGTGCGTGTGTGTGTGTGTGAAAGGAAGAGTTCCTTCTCAGAAGAGCAAAAGAAAAATCAAACAGAGTTGTTTTTTTAAATCTTTGAACGTTTTATACTTTTAAAATGGTAATTCCATACTTCCCTTGCCCAAATGCTAATTTTCTGAAAACAATGTGATCGTGAACTAAGACAAGTTACTATTTTTAAAAATTTTCTCTACAGCTCAAAATATTGTGCACATATTTTGCCTAACCATGCCCTATAATGTAACTACAGAGGTAAGGGAAACCTGTACCTCTACTCTCTTCATACATTTTATGTTTTTCACCTTAATCAAATATTTAAGATATTTGTGAGTCCTAAGTAGACATAAGGCATTGTGATAAGACTTCCACATACGCCATGTGTGGGAGGCTGAAAAATGGCTGCCCAATGATTCCAACATCCTAATTCCCTAAATCTATGCATATGTTGCTCATGTGGCAAAAACCAAAAAAAAAAGGGAATTCCCTGGTGGTCCCACAGTTAGGACTCAACGCTTTCATTGCTGAGAGCCCAGGTTCAATCTATGATCTGGTCGGGAAACTAAGATCCTTCCAGTTATATGATGCAGTGAAAAAAAAAACAAAAAACAAAAAACCTGCAGATGTGATTAAATTAAGGGCCCTGAGATGGGAGGGAAAGTTCTACCAAATTATCCACATGGGTTCAATCTAATCACAATGGTCCTTTAAGAGAAAGATAGGAGGGTCAGAGTCAGAGAAGATGTGAGGATAGAAGCATACTGACAGAAAGGAAGATGAGAGTCTGTGGGTCCTGAAGACAGAAGATGAAGAATGCAGGAGGCCTTGGGAAGCTGAGACAGGCAACAACAGATTCACCCCCAGAACCTCTGGAGGTAACTCAGCCCTGCCAACACTAGGATTTTAGGACCTCCGCCCTCCATAACCATAAAACAATAAATCAGTATTGTTTCAGGCCACTGAATTTTATGGAATTTGTTACACCATCAAGAGGAAACTAATACAGTCTGTGATATGGGCTTAATTATATGCCCCACTGGGTCTTCCCTGGTGGCTCACTGGTAAAGAATCTGCCTGCCAACACAGGAGACTCGTGTTCAATCCCTGGATCAGGAAGATCCCCTAGAGAAGGAAATAGCAACCCACTCCAGTAGTCTATGGGGTCGCACAGAGTTGGACACGACTGAAGCAACTTAGCAGCAGCAGCCAGTATTCTCACCTGGAAAATCCCACAGGAAGAGAAGTCTGGCGGGCTACAGTCCATGGCATCTCAACGAGTTGGACACGACTGAGCCACTGACACATAAGCACCCCTGCACACCCAAAATTCCTAAGTTGAAATCCTAACCCCTAGTAACCTCAGAATGTGACTAAGAAATGGGATCTTTAAAGAGGCGATCAGGTTAAAAGGAAGTCATTAGGGTAGGCCGTCATCTAATATGAGAGGTGTCCTTACAAGAGGAGGAGATTAGGACACAGGCACACACAGAAAGGAAGACCATATGAGAAGAGACTGAGAAGAGAGTTACCTACAAGCAGGGAGAGAGGCCTCAGAAGAAAGCACCCTGGGAACACCTTAATCTCAGATGTCAAGACCCCAAGATTGTGAGATGGTAAATTTCTCACAGATTGATATTCTGTCACTAGTCTGTAGTAGCAAATGAATATGGTATGTCATGTGATTTCTGTCACCATGGTTTACAGATGAGAATAGTTAGGCTCAGAGAGGATGAGTAACTTGCCAGGGGGCGCCCAGAGTTATTAGGAGGCTCTTAAATTAAGCGTAGTTGGCCTGCCTCCACGCTGTTATTCTTGCTCACCTACCAACTGTTATCCACTCAGTCATTCATTCAACAGTTACTGAATGCCATCTCCATGCTGGGCACTTGGAATACACTGGTGAACAAAGCAAAGACCTGAGCCCACGCAGTGCTCACATTCCAGAGGTAGCCCTGGTTACAGGAAAGGAGACGGCCATAAACAAGCAACAGCACAAACAAGTAAAGTGTATAATAAGCCTATAGGATATGAATGGAGCTGCCCAAGAACCCAGTGTGTGTGAGGCACCCTACATGGCCCGGGTGGGTAGCCCATGAAGGAAGGCCCCAGGTCCTACGCAAATGGCTCCAGCGTCATACTCACTGTGCTATCTTTGCTGATATCACCGCTCCCTGCAAACACCCCCAGATGCCGCCTTTGGACAGGAGCTCCTCACTGTAGTCTTTGGAACCTGGAGGTGACCAGGCATCAGTGGCACTGGTGAGTGAGCTGCCAATCTCCTTCCATGTATGGAGCACATCTTCTTTTCTGAAAATTTCATCCAGAGCTTGACTCCAACACTTAAAAGCAGCCCTGAAACAGAAACGGGGCATCAGGCAGCATGAGATCTGTGTTGTTAAATCTATCTTCCAAAAAGGAAAGAAAATGCATTGAATAAACATTTTCATCAAAATGTTAGAGAATGGATCTGTGCCATTTATTGCTCATAACCGTTTCTCTCCGGTAGCATTTGATGACTAAAACACAGCAATGGAATATTATCCAAGAACTAAAATTTATGAAAGATGGTGCTTTTTTTCACAATAGTTAAACATTTTTCAGGTGAACAGAGTTCTCCCTGTTTTACTGACTCCTATAAGCTACCTTTTCTTCTGTGCGAAGATGAGAAGATTTCCAAGTTCATGCAACGCCTGCACATGAAGACTTCTTTGATTGCTGGTTTGAAGAACATCTGTATTTTTAATCAGGTGAAAGAAAAATGTCAGTCCCTGTAAAATATTTCCTTTATATGTGCAAGAATATTTTAAATTGCTTTATACCTTGACTGTGTAGATAAGCAAACTTCAAGTTAATAGACCCTCTAAATGTCACACAATATAGCTATAGAGAACAAATGATGTTCTGTTTGAATGTTAGGGAGTAGGAAAGTGGATCTAAGAGGGAGGAAACAAGATTGGATCTAACAGGTAGGAAACATGAATAAAGTAGATAGCGTAAGAGTGAGGCAGGTCAAGATGGTGAAGGAGGAAAAATCTAGAAAAAGCATACAAGGGAGATCGAACTGGGTATAAAATATAGAAATGTCATATGTGGCCAGAATATGGTTTTGGGGGAAGTTGAAGAAGCCGTAGTGGTAAGATTACTGAGGCACCTGAATGCCAACTGGAAAAATGTGAACACTATTCTACAGCAGATGGGAAGACTTGAATGGTTTGGTTTTGATCAGAGATGTGACAAGAGTGCAGCATATCAGATTCTTCCTTCACCCAAATACAAAAAAGCACATCTTTACTATCACCTGAATTTGTTGTTGCTTTCTGAGGAATGCATGCATTCCAGGATGTGTAGCCAAAAAAACCCCATCTAACATGGCACTGGTTCCTAATGAGGGTAGCTCTATTGGCTAGTGGGTATTTTAGAAATGTAAGGGAGGGGGCTGTTATTTGTCACAATGGGGCAACTGCTAGTGTTTCCTCAGTGAGGACCTGGCACTGGGGGGCCCTGCAGTGTACAGAACCTTCCCCCACAGGGAGGAAAAAGATGAGAAACTTGTAGATAATTATCTGAGTCTAACATCTAACTTCATTTTATACATAAAAGGGTATTTTTACATGTTTTCAAAATGCGCAGTTTTCCAGAAATGCAATCCCTGTAATATTTTGGGTTTTGTTCAGAATGCCCTACATTTGCCATTTTAGAAAATCATGGCACCAAAATTAACAATGCTGATAGTACCTGAGTCACCGATATAATACACTTGTATCAGTCTGCATTTGCAGCTGCCATATTCCTATGTATTCTGTATATCTTACATACAATATATGAGCATCTGATTGACTCTCTGTACCTCTGGCGCCTAAGCTCTCGCTGCAACTGTTGTCATTTAGTCACTTAGTCGTATCTGACTCTGCAACCCTATGGACTTTAGCCCACCAGACTTCTCTGTGTAATTCTCCAGGCAAGGATACTGGAGTGGGTTGTCATGTCCTTCTCCAGGGGATCTTCCCAACCCAGGGACTGAACCCACATCTCCTGCATTGGCAGGCAGGTTCTTTATCACTGAGCCACCTGGGAAGCCCATCTAAGCTCTTACATATTAACAAACAGATTCTTTTATTATAAAGTGATTTCATTTAATTTATCCTTCAATTTATATTTAGGACTTCATATTTATTTTTTTAAATAATCTGTATAGGAAGAGTATATTAATACAAATTTTATTTCAGGCACTAAAGGGGGAATATTTTCTGTTGTAAAAAAGAGGGACATTGGATCTACAACATGTTGAATTTATACTGCTGAATTTGTAGAAAAGCCAAATCAAGTGGAAAGACAAGGAAAACGGAACCAGCTGGGGCAAAGCAAAAGCACATAACAGTGGCCACATCTCAACAAACGGTTCACAGATTCAGTTAAAGTGGGATGAGCGGGAGGGCGCCTAGAATCTCGCAATGGTAACAGCTAGGCTGGAGAGACGATCACAGGAGGCGGGTGGCAGCGGCCCGTCTCCTTACTGCTCTGTTACTGCCTACAAGGGTGTGATGAATAGAGTCTATGTTCAAGCTCTTTCATCCCACTTCTACAGATGATATTTCAGTTACTGTACAGCACAGGTAACTATATTCAATATCTTGTAATAACCTATAATGTAAAATAATCTAAAAAATATATACACGTACATATAACCAAATCACTTTGCTGTACAGATGAAACTAACACAATATTGTTAATCAACTATACGTCAATAAAAAATATATTAAAAAAGGTATCATTTCAAGACCAAATGCAATATCAACATTAATGTGGCAGATTATATTGAAAATGAACATGTAATGAATAAACCTTACTAATAGTTTCGTAATAAGAAGAAATTACGAGTCCAAGTTGTGAGGAGGGAAGCTTGCTCTTCTCCACTGAGCTGAAAACTCGGAAGTGCTCCTGAGAAAGGTCGGGGGGTGTTGGCATGTGCATCTCTTCTGTCCCCATGGAAAACTCCACCTTCCCAGTAGCAAATTTTAAATTGTTCACTCCTCCTTTGTCTCCTAAATTCATGGGAAAATTTTTAAAAGAAGCTTAAAAATGGAGAAAGAAGGGAAGTTTAAGAGGAGGGGAAAAGTAGGAGAAATAGAAAGGGAGAAGGAAGGGTTTTACATAGAGTTGAGCCTCATTTACAGTTGGAGGGACTCTGTTTCTTTAAACTTTGTGTCTGGAACCATTTCTGAAGAGCCCGGGTGTGTGTCGATGTGCTCTACACTTGTGTTACCTCAGAAGGAGTAGTACAGAGGGCAGTTTGCTGGAAAGTGAATGCTGAAATAATGCTTTGCTCCTCCTGGGGATCAGGGGGAGAAGTTGCACAGTTTGAGTTTACTTTTTTAAAAAGAGTTTCCAACATTAAGATGTTAGTGTGCCTCTGGGGCAGAGACCTCTGGGATAGGCGCAATGTACAGGTAGTTCTGACCTAAGGGGAAAGAAATAGGAAAGAATCTGTGTCTGTGTAAGGTCAGAGAACACACAGGGAAAAGAAAGGGAAAAATATTCTTGGGGAAGGAGTTTAAAACCTCAGAGAGAGAGAAGCTAAAATGGATTTAGGTCTACAGCCAAGGACTGGAGATAAACTTCTGAGGGTATTAATACTAGGTGAAATTCAGAATGAAGTGGTATAAACCATCCTTAGGAATTGCATCTGCTTTTTTTCAATTCATGCCCTTAACCACTGTTAATGTACACCATAACCAAAGGAAGTTTAAACATGATATGCTGTGCTTAGTCATTCAGCTGTGTCCCACTTTTTGAGACCCCATGGACTATAAGCCCTCCAGGCTTCTCTGTCCATGGATATTCTCCACGTGAGAATACTGGAGTGGGTTGCCATGCCCTCCTCCAGGGGATCTTCCAAACCCAAGAATTGAACCGAGGTCTCCTGCATTACAGGCAGATTCTTTACCATCTGAGCCACAGGGAAGCTCCAAAACATGATATGGAGGGCTAAGCGTGTCTGTGGACAATACAACCAAAAACTGTGGGCACATATCATAACAAGTGCTTTCTCGGGGGAGAAGGGGAGCAACAATGACACATATATGCATTCATACATGCATACACACATACATTATATATATATACATATATACATACATAGATACATATATTATATACATAAGTAAACTTTTGTCAGTAGTTGTAAAAAAAATTGGTTTAATTTCTAAAAAATCAGTTCAGAGAATATTAGCATCTTAGATGCTAAATTTAAATCTATTATTAATAACTTTAAAATATAATTATTTTAAGTTTATTAATATAAATTTATTTTCGTTATTCTGATAAATTTGAAAAGTAAGGATTATAAACATAAATTAGGATTTTAGATTACCTAAATGTAGGTAATTTGGGATTTCTTAACCTACATTTGAGTATCCTTCTTCTCCCTGAGGTTAACCACTTGAAGCCCTGCTTTGACTGAGTTTACAAATCAATAGATTTTGAGAAGGGAGAAAACAAGTGTAAAGTAACCAAACATAATGAATATCTTTTTTTTAAGCTAAGATGAAAATCTATGGTATTAATAAGGAATTTTACTGGTGTGTATATTAAAATGCATCTATTTCTTTGACATTGATAAGTAGTGCTTTGGTAAAAGACTGTGTAGTTAATTCTGTATGAATCAATTCATCTACTTATGAAAATAAAACAAGACTATAGCACCATACTTGCAAAGCAAAGAGTAAGGACACAGAGGTATAGAATCAAACATTAACACTGCTTTCGTATTTACTCCACTCAAGGGAGTATACTCAGAAGGCATAAAAACATGAGGGAGGCAGTGCTTTGGTTGGAATCAAGAGTGGGAAACAGAGGTGTGATCCACTGGACAAGAAGAAAGAGTGAAAGGCAGCTGAAAGCGGGCATGGAAGTGGGGGAAGGAGGAACCTAGTACAGAACATGGTAGACCCACAGGATGATACCCTGTGAAAATAAAGAGACAGGAACACAGAGCAAGTACAGTCAGCCCTCTGCTTCTGGAGATGCAGAGCCACGGATACTAGGGAGGGGGGAGCTGACTGTAAGGGACGTGTGCATCCACGATTTTGGTATCCACAGGGGGTCCCAGAACCCGTTCCCCACAGGTGCACAGGAACAACGGGAATGACTGTATTTCACCTTGTGTCTGTGCGAGAAATAACGAAAGCAACTTTCTGCTGTGCCGGATTGATCTGTTGTGATATTTGGATTTTTCCAAGGTCTCTCTAAAACATCTCAGAGTGTCTGTCACGTCCACAGGCACACAGAGGAGCTCTTTGGCTCTGCTGTATTCTAAAAGGAAAGGGAAGAGTGACGTTAGGAATGAAATGTGGCAGCAAGCCAAGGAGCCTTTCTAATTCAGAGAATTTCTTGGGCCCAAACTAAAGCTGCTAAATTCAAAGCCCCCAGGTCTGCAGCAGGTGTTTCAATGTTCAGATCAATTTTTTTTTCTTGGTTTATTTGACAGTTCTTTTTTTAAAAAAGAAAAAAAAAAACTTAGAAAACTTTTGATTCATATGAAATGCAAATAACTTTAGATCTTGCCAATTTTCCTTATGAAGCCTCCTACTTTTTCCTTTGCTGATCATAAAAGATGAAATAATCTGCTCCTTTTCAGCAGCCTCTTCAAAGCCAAGGTGCCTTGGGAAAGAGACGAAAGGAGGAAACAAAGCTTGGAGATGGGCAACTGCTCTCTTAAGAGAGGAAAAGACAGCTTTCTAACACTGGAGAAGGCAGAGGAAAAGAAGATGAGGCCATAAACATGTAGGGAACTGAAAAGCCATCCTGAAAAGTGGCCAGAAGGGCAGATGTTGGCAGAGCTGCCGTGAGGTCTCTGGAGAGGAAGTGCCAGACCCATGAATTCAGCTGCAGACCAGCTGCATATGCTATGAAGCAGGCACGTGGGAGAGAGGACACACAGGCTTCAGACTGAACGACAAACAAATTTACCCCTTCAACAAATGAACAGGTCAAATACCCCCTGTCAAATCTGAAGTCCTGAGAGTCCAGCAACTTGCTAGGGAATAGGGCTGTAACAGCTTAAGAGACATGACCTTTGTCCTCAAGAAATCCACACTTTAGCTGAAGCTATGAGGGCATTTTAACACTGGAGCATGAAAATCACACTGACAGAGCGTCTGGGGACACGCCAAAATGATGGAGAGAAAGAAGAGAGATCAGTGCAGGAAGGAAAGGATGAGCAAGAAACAGTTCATGGGGGGAAAGACATGCCAGCTGTGTCTTACAGAACAGGGAAGACTATCAGGAAGTAAGGGAAGGGGTTTCAGATAGAATGAGAAGAGCTGAAGCTGGGACATCCCTGGAGGTCCACTGGTTAAGACTTCCCCTTCCAATGCAGGGGTTGGGGGTTTGATCCTTGATCAGGGAACTAAGAGTCCACATGCAAAAAAGCCAAAACTTAAAACGGAAGGATTATTGAAACAAATTCAATAAAGACTTTAAAAAATGGTCCACATTGAAAAAATCTTAAAAAAAAAAGAATAGCTGAATCTGATTGAGTGTTTATACTATGCCAGTAACTATTCTAAATAAACACTGTGATAGTCTTATTGAATTCTAGCAACACTCACTGGAGAAGGCAGTGGCACCCCACTCCAGTACTCTTGCTTGGAGAATCCCAGGGATGGAGGAGCCTGGTAGGCTACAGTCCATGGGGTCACTAAGAGTCAGACACAACTGAGTGACTTCACTTTTACTTTTCACTTCCATGCGTTGGAGAAGGAAATGGCAACCCACTCCAGAATTCTTGCCTGGAGAATCCCAGGGATGGGGGAGCCTGTTGGGCTGCCGTCTATGGGGTCGCACAGAGTCAGACATGATTGGTGCGACTTAGCAGCAGCAGCAGCAACACTCATAAGAGGTATGTCCCATTATATCCTCTTTTTACAGATGAGAATCAGGCATAGAGAAGTCTCAGCTTCCCTTGGGTCACAGAACCAGCTTGCACAGGAGAGGGTGGAATCAGGATTAAAAGTGGCAATGCAGGGCACAGTGAGATGACATGGCCAGTTCTTTTGAACCAAGAAGGGTTTCCAGAGGCCTAAAGCCCTCACTGCGTATGTGGCCTTCATCCTCTTTAATGGGCAGCCAAGAAAGCGTTTTGAGTAAGACCCCAGCAGAAGGAGATTCATATTTTAGGAAGCGTGAGCCAGCAGTTGTATGCACAGCAGGCTGCAATAGATCGAGGGTGGTGGCTGAGAGGTTATAACGTTACAACACCAACATAGTATGATTTGAACTTGATTAAGATGGTAGCAGTGAGAACAAGGGAGGGACACGGAAAATTCCAATGTTAGAAGTGATTGGAGAATGGTTAATTGGCTACTAGGCGAAGAAAAAAAAAGGTGTGGAAATTGCCTCTTATCCACCTTTTAGGGCTGATGACCTTGCTTCCTACCTCACTGGGAATAAATGGAAGGAATCCAAATGGATTTCCTGCAAGCGCCTACCCCTAGACCCACACAGCCCCCAGTTCCCATGCTATCTGCACTGCAAGGTCATCACTCCGGCAATTCTCCTCTCTCCTCCCAGTCACCAGTTTTTCCCTCTGCTGAGTCAACATCCCGTTTTGCGTTTTTTTCTATTTTTAAAAATCATCAAAAATTTTGTGTTCACTGCAGCATTAGTTACAGTAGCCAAGATATGGAGCAACTTAAGGGTCCATCAACAAATGAATGGATAGAGAGAATGTGGTATTTACCCAGTGGAATATTATTCAGAGCCATAAAAAAGAAGGAAACCCTATCATTTGTGACAACATGGATGAGCCCTGATCAGACAGAGAAAGGCAAACAGTGAATGATCTCACGTACATTTGGAATCTAAAAAACTCAAACTCAAACAAACAGAGAAGAGACTGGTGGTTGCCAGAGGCAGAGTTGTGGGGTGATGGGCAAAAATGGGTGAAGGTGACCCAAGGTATAAATGTCAATTAAAAGACAAATAAGTTCTGAAACTGTAAAGAATAGCACAGAGACTATATTTAAATTTCTAAAAAAAAAAATTTTAACCCTTTCTCTTGACCCTTCTTTCCCCTCAAGCCACCATCCTATCTCTCTGCTCCATTTTATAATTAAACTCCTCAAAAAGTTCTATTTTCATTGTTCCCCATTCTCTCTTGCTGCTGCTGCTAAGTCGCTTCAGTCGTGTCCGACTCTGTGCGACCCCATAGACAGCAGCTCACCAGGCTCCCCTGTCCCTGGGATTCTCTAGGCAAGACCGCTGGAGTGGGTTGCCATTTCCTTCTCCAATTCTGTCTTAAAACTGCTTAAATCAGACTTTTCCCCCATTATTTCACCTGAAGGATCGTCACTAGAATAAATCTAGTGTTCAATTTTTAGGCTTTATCTCACATAAATTTTCAACAGCATTTGACCCAGTTGCTAACTCCTTCCTCCTTGTAATACTTTCTTCACTTGGCTTACAGGTCCTTTACCAACCTACTGACCCCTCCTTCTTAGCCCTCTTTGCTAATTCATCCTTGTCAACCCAAATTCTTAATATTTGAAAATCCCAAGGCTCAACCCTTAGACTGCCTCTCTTTTCTTCTTAACTAACATTTGAGACAGGCTGGAACCTGGGACCCTTTACTGGAATACTTGCATCTGGACAAACGTCTCCTCCAGCAATAGAATACAAAGAAACTTCCAGTACTCTTGCCTGGAAAATCCCATGGATGGAGGAGCCTGGTGGGCTGCAGTCCATGGGGTCGCTAAGAGTCAGACACGACTGAGCGACTTCACTTTCACTTTTCACTTGCATGCATTGGAGAAGGAAATGGCAACCCACTCCAGTGTTCTTGCTTGGAGAATCCCAGGGACAGGGGAGCCTGGTGGCTGCCGTCTATGGGGTCACACAGAGTCGGACACAACTGAAGTGACTTAGCATAGCATAGCATAGCATAAGCGACTAAAAACAACTGTGTGCATGCACAGTTGAGGCAAATCATGAACAATAAGATACACAAAGGCCAAAACCCATCTGCCATCTCTGGGGCCTGGAGCAAAAGCAGGGTACTGCACACAGCACCACCAGGGCACGGGGAGACCAACCTCAGTGACTCCCCTGCCAACACACTGACCTGCTCTCACACCCAATTTAAGAAACTAGCCCCCCTGTCAGTTGGAGATTGAGGAAGGGAATCTATTACTTCTTCTCATTCCTTTGTGCTGTAGCATAAGTCCCAATGAAGCCTTGCCTGAATTCCTCATCCTCTCTCTTATCAATGTCTATTGATTAATGAGTTCAAGAACCCAGTTCAGTAACACATTCACCCCCTTGATGATCTCATCTAGTCTCATGGGTCTAAGTATCTACATGCTATCTCTGGCCCCATCTCTCTTGAAGTCCAGGCTCATTTATCCACTGGTCTCCTCTGCTGGGCATTTAATGAACATCTCACATTTAGCATGTTCCCAACTGATTTCCTAATCTTTCCTCCCTAAACCTACTCCTTTCATAGTCTTTCCTCATCTTATTAAAGGGTGGTTCTATTTTTCCAGTTGCTCAGGCCACAAGCTGGCATCATCCTTGACTTGTTATCTCATCTCAAGCCCCAAGTCAAATTCACAACAAATCCTGGAGGCTCCCCATTCAGAAAATGTCTGGAGTGCCACCATCTCTCCCCAGATCTACTCACCACTTCCATTCCACTGTGTTCCAAGACCCGACATCTCTTTCTGAATCACTGTGACCACCCCCAAGCAGTCTCATTTCTACCCTTGCCAGTCTCAACAAAAAAACCAGAGGACCCCCTTTAAAATACAAGTTATCCCTTTTAAAATATAAATTATCTCATGTCACACCCCTGTCCAAGACTCCCCCATCACCTAGAGAGAACAACAGTGTCCTTGGAGTGACCTCTAAGGCCCACCAAGAAGAGGTTCCCTGTGACCTTACTATTCTCCCCCTTACTCCCTCCCACATTGGCATGCTTCCACCCAAGGGTCTTGGCACCAGTGGTTCACTTTGTCCTAGAACATTCTTCCCTGAGATATCCCCAGGTCTGATTCCTCAACTCCTTAAGCTTATGACTTCACTGTTAACTCCTCAGTGAGGCCTTCTTTGATCACTCTCTTTAACATTGTCACAACTTCTCTTTTCTTCTCAGCACCCATTAGCTTCTGACCTACTATGGGTTTTACTTATTTATTGATTGTCTCTGACCACTAAAATGCAAGTTCTGTGAGAGCAGAGATTTTTGCCCATTTTGTCCACTGAATTCACCCCTGGCCTATAACTGTACCTATTACAAGGTATGTGCTGAATAAACATTCATTACATGAATGAATGACAACAGTTTTCAAAGCTAAATGCTTGGGACAAACTTTATTAATAATCACTTCCATAGGCATTAATCTCAATTTATTGTCACAGTATTTTACAACTAGTAGAGATAAATATCACTCATACTTTACAAAGGACGAAAAGTGAATTTGAGGGACAGTCACTTGTCTTAACTGGAGAAGGAAAAGGCAACCCAACTTCAGTATTCTTGCTTGGGAAATCCCATGGACAGAGGAGCCTAGTGGGCTACAGTCCATGGGGTCACAAAGAGTCAAACATGACTTAGCAATTAAAAAACAACAACAACACTTGTTCTAAGCCCTTACAAGATGAGAGAGAACCAGTGTTTTAGTCTGACGCCTTTCCCAAATAGTTTCCCAAAGGGTGTCAGATTTGGGGAACAGGCAATGATCCTAATTTAAGGTGTGCTCCTGTGGGCATAGAGACACTTTGAGAATAATACAGATTAAGCCTGGGATCCTTGTAAGCCCAGTGAGGTCTTGGTGAAATTAATAACATGGGGTCACATTCAATGACCGTGGAGACACATCTTTCATTACACCTTGATGTCTCGAAACCCTGGAAGCTCTGGTCAAACCAGGAACATGGCTATGTTGAGAGGTGCATCTGTGCCCCCAGCAAGTTCACTCATGACTCACTTCATGACACACTTCCCTGTCATACATTTAAGAGGATCAAATAATGAGGCACAAGTCACACTCTTCTCCTGCCAACTTCGCTCTCCTGTCCCCCTACCTTGTCTCCACCACCCCTCTCTCCTCTAAGCATGCACAGTCCTGCGTGAGTCCTGACAAGGCATGCCCTCACCCCTCCCACCCCAACCCTTACGCACAGCACCCTGAAGATCATAGGTTTCTGCTCCATTTCTCCACTTTTCCTGCCAGAATTCAAGAGCTTGGCTTTCATTTTTTCTTCCATAGGGAGTGAGATGAGGGAAAGAAGTTCAGCAAAGCAAAGGAAAGGGAGGAAACTGGAAGCCCTCACATATTAATATTTTCAGACAGTAACTTTCTCAGGAGGCCTTCATTTGCAAGATCTGTTAAAACTGGGATGGTAAGATTTACCTCCAAGAGTTACTAGACTACGTTTTAGCCCATTTGTGACAGGTCCAGCACAGTATTGGTCATGGAGGAAGCATTTAATAAATGGAGCTCACATTATATTTTTAAAATGTCCACTGAGAACGTACCAGTACTAGGTGCCATGCCAGGCACTGAGCAGGTACAAATGAACAAAATAGACACACTCCTTGCTCTCCCAGAGCTTACGTTCTAGAATAAAAGTCACAAAGGCATGCCAATGATTACAGATTATAAGAGGGAAAAGAGGAGATGTTTGCCATCTTTAAAATATGGGCTCTGAATAAAATCATCCTGCTACTTTTTAGCAAATATATGCTTATAAATAATTTCTCTTTGTTGTTTTCCTAAATTATATTTTACCTTACTTTTTTCTCTTCTTTCAAGTCCTAGTATACCCTTTTTTCTTATTGTCTAATTAGGCTTCTGTTGGTGTTTTGGTGGTTGTCTACAGGAGATAAATGATGCAAAGCAATAAGGAAATATCATTAGCTTGCAGGCCTTATTCTGCCATCTCTGTCTCAAGGGGTCCCTCTCTGAGAACTTCTATGGATAATTCAGAAGCTATTTTAAAGGCACTAATAGCCTCAACAGTTTGAAATAGGTAAAAATAAGGAAGAGGAGAGAAAAGACTAGATTTACTATGTCTCTCGTGTACCAGTGTAGACATTAAAATTGAAATGCCAATGACTCCAGAGAGATGGTCTCAATAAGGAAGAATCCCAGTGAGTGATATAAACTTTGGGCCACTTTCTACACCTTCGGTGACATCAATCCAAATGCCCAGAGGCACTAATAAAACACACCAGCCAAAGGGTTCAAAATTCCAACACACGTGATGGCTGAACTATCCTGTTAGAGAACTTAGATGCCAATAAAGTCAAACCTGAAGAAAGAGATCCCAGACAGAAAGCAAAAACAGCTACAATAAAAGGCATATCCATAGAGTTATCACCCCTTTGAAGCTTAACAAGCAGGCGGGTTACTCATCCATACAAAAAATCATCTATAAAGTAAGGTATTCTCACTCCTCCAAATCCTACAGAGACTGTACCAAATTACATATGCATTATTAAATAGCTAGAGGGAGAATAGAATGCTGTTAAATAATGAGAATACCAAATGTTCCTAGGCACCAGAGCGTTACAGTATCTGTTCTGAAGAATTAAACATATCAAGCATTACCTCCAAATGCTATTATGCCAAAAGAAAATCTATGATGTTCTAAAGCAGCGATCTGGGGTGGAAACCATCAGGAGTATACTTGTTCTTTTTTTAAAACTCTTTTAAGAATTTCAAACATGTCATGGTGATATAAGGACCATCATGCTTATAAACACATTAATGATCTGAATTTAGTACACTAAAAAAAAATTCAGCATCCTAAAAATTTGCCTAATAAGCCCAAAAGCGCAGCCCAAATTATGCTCCTAGGCACAGAGGTCCTAGAGTTTCATAAGGAGGTATCAGGTGGATGCCAAGATTTTAATGATAATGGTTCAGTGTAAAACCTGTAGTACTTATGCAGGATCATCTTAAAATTGTGCAACTATCATAACAAGTAACAATAAAATATCTGTTTCCCCATGACTACTGATATATAGCAAATTTTTTCTTGAATGCTGTAAGTTAAGAAGAGAATCTAAGCTGAAAAGGGACAAAGGACAGACAGACCTGATAGCTCAGTGGAGCCCTGTGAGCAATCAGACAGGCCAGAGTTTGAACCATGATTCCAGCACTCACTTGTAACATTTAATTATCTAATGTGTAATGTAAGTATAATAATATCTACCTCCTACAATTGTTGAAGAGTTAGTCGCTCAGTTATGTCTGACTCTTTGCAACCCCATGGATTGTATGTAGCCCGCAAGGCTCCTTTGTGCGTGGAAATCTCCAGGCAAGAATACTGGAGTGGGTAGCCATTCCCTTCTTTAGAGGATCTTCCTGACCCAGGGATTGAACTCAGATCTCCTGCACTGCAGGCAGATTCTTTAACCATCTGAGCCACCAGAAGATAATAAAGTACTGGCTCAATCAATTATTACTGCCATTACAATATTTTTTAGATCTTATCTATTTGAATACTCCTACTCTGTCCATGGGCTTCCTAAGTGACTCAGCAGTAGACTCCACCTGCCAATGCAGGAAATTCAGGTTCAATCCCTGGGTTGGAAAGATCCCCTGAAGAAGGAAATGGCAACCTGCTCCAGTATTCTTGCCTGGAGAATTCCATGGACAGAGGAGCATGGAGGGGTACAGTCCATGGGGTCACTAAAGAATCAGACATGACTTAGAGACTAAACAACAACAACAACTCTGTTCATTGCTCAAACTAGCTCTACCTCCACCACCATTGAGAACCATCTCAAAGGATCACTGAAGCCTGATGACCCCATCTTTCTTTCTGCCCTACCACCCACCCTCTTGCCTTTCCAAATATAACCTAACAACAGACTGGCAATGTGCTTTCCTGACACATTGCAGCCATTGTCATTAAGCACCTACTGGTCACATGGGTCTAGAGTTTTCCTACATATGCTTTTCCTAGATCTTAGATGTTAGTCACCATTTTGATAACAAGCATTTTCTTTTTTTGTTGTTGTTGGAGTATATTTGATTTACAATGTTGTGTCAGTTTCTACTATACAGCAAAGTGAATCAGCCATGCATATACATATATCCACTCTTTTGAAGACTCTTTTCTCATATAGTTCATTACAAAGAACTCAGTTCAGGTCAGTTCAGTCCCTCAGTTGTGTCCGACTCTTTGTGACCCCATGAATCGCAGCACGCCAGGCCTCCCTGTCCATCACCAACTCCCGGAGTTCACTCAAACTCACATCCATCAAGTCGGTGATGCCATCCAGCCATCTCATTCTCTGTCATCCCCTTTTCCTCCTGCCCAGCATCAGAGTCTTTTCCAATGAGTCAACTCTTCACATGAGATGGCCAAAGTACTGGAGTTTCAGCTTTAGCATCATTCCTTCCAAAGAATACCCAGGGCTGATCTCCTTCAGAATGGACTGGTTGGATCTCCTTGCAGTCCAAGGGACTCTCAAGAGTCTTCTCCAATACCACAGTTCAAAACCATCAATTCTTCAGCGCTCAGCT
>NW_011494634.1:1867188-1871602 GCF_000754665.1 Bison bison bison | reverse complement strand
AAGTAAGCGTCTTTTAATTTCATGGCTGCAGTCACCATCTGCAGTGATTTTGGAGCCCAAAAAATAAAGTCAGCCACTGTTTCCACTGTTTCCCCATCCATTTCCCATGAAGTGATGGGACCAGATGCCATGATCTTCATTTTCTGAATGTTGAGCTTTAAGCCAACTTTTTCACTCTCCTCTTTCACTTTCATCAAGAGGCTTTTTAGTTCCTCTTCACTTTCTGCCATAAGGGTGGTCTGCAGGTCCTTAATAGTTATCTACTTTATGTATGCTGCTGCTGCTAAGTCACTTCAGTCGTGTCTGACTCTGTGCGACCCCATAGATGGCAGCCAACCAGGCTCCCCCATCCCTGGGATTCTCCAGGCAAGAACACTGGAGTGGGTTGCCATTTCCTTCTCCAATGCATGAAAGTGAAAAGTGAAAATGAAGTTGCTCAGTTGTGTCCAACTCTTAGCGACCCCATGACTGCAGCCCACCAGGCTCCTCTGCCCTTGGATTTTCCAGGCAAGAGTACTGGAGTGGGGTGCCATTGCCTTCTCCAACTTTATGTATAATAGTGTGTATATGTTAGTCCCAATCTCCCAATTCACTCCTCCCTTCCCCACACCATACCCCCCACTCCCCCACCCCCTGTAACCAGAAGATTGATAACAAGCATTTTTGACAAATTTTCTCACATTTGTTGCCAGTTCTTTTTAGGATGGAGGGGACAGTATAAATCACATTCTGAGTTACAGATCCCAAGTTGGAGGATCTCCAGAGGTTTGACAGACAAGATGAAGAAAAGGACAACACACCCAGGAAGAAACATGCTCTTTGGAACTATTCACACATGACTGATGAGGGGAAGCTGGTCCTCCTGCTGTTCACTGAATATGAGGAAATAATTTATCATTGGCAGTAAAACCTACAAGTTCATGGTCACCAATGCTACTCAACTGGATCGTCTACACTGCTCTGCAGCTCTCCTATCTTCCTTTCTCCTATTTTCCAGTCCACCACCTCACATCTCTCCTGGAATCTCAACCTTGGCTGTGCTCTCAACTCCTTGCTTCATTAAGAACATCTCTAGTGCCCAGTAAAGATGCCTTCAAATTCTACCACTAACATCTACAAATTTTCCTGCATTTGAACCTGTTCTCTCCTTCCTTTCTTATCTAGCATCAGGGGTGTCCCAACATCCTAAGTCCCATATATCCCATTTTCTGCCTTGTTTATCCTCAAGCTCCTTGCCTGATCAAATATCTTTATCTCTTGGCTCTCCCTCTCTCCCGGATCTTTCTATTTAATATAGAAATATTCTCCTTCTCTTCTACTAAAACAACCACACAAATAAAACAAAGCCCCCCTGGGTTCCACTTTCCCTTCTGGCCGCTCCTGCTTTTTTCTTGTCACTTCTAAGCTTCATCAAAGGCAATTCTCATTCAGTGACTCTGTGCAGGCACAGCTTACCACTACCACACCCACCACTCAAAACACTGCCATTACCCTCCCAACCATTTCTTTGAAACTACTATTGTTAAAGTCATTCATTCAGCAAGTGGACACTGAGTTCCTACGATGTGTCAGGTACTGATGAAGGCATGTAGATTCCATCGATGAACAAACCAATTGTCCTTGACCTCACAGACCCTACCTTTTATCAGCAGAGACAGACTAGTAATCAATAAATATAAGTTTTAAAAAACTGAGTTATAGAATGTGGTAAGTGGCTATAAGTGCTTCAGGGGGGGGGAAAGAAAACATTTATTAGGGTAAGGGGAATTGGAAAGAAGGAAGCAGGATGCAGTTTCAAATAGAATGGTCAGGGTAAGCCTCACTGAAAAGATGAGATGCACACAAAGATTTTAAGGAAGTGAGGGGTTTATCAGAGAGCCACCTGGATGGGGGAAGAGCACTTCAGGAAGGAGAAACAGCTACAGCAAGACCCTAAGGTGAGGGTGTCATAGCAGAAAGGCCAGGGACAGTGACCTCCCAAACACAATGGACAGAACCCCTCATCTTAGTTGACCTCTCTCTGACTGTTGACTCATATGCTCTCTGTCTCTCCTCGGCCTCATTTGTAACACTCTCAGCTCCCGTACCTCCCACCTCTTAAGCCACATCCCAATTTCTTTCAGATATGAGCTCTGCCTCTGTTTTTTCCATCACAGTCACTAGGGCTTTTCACATAGTCCATCTTTATCCTTGGGGTACAGAGTACAATCACACTACCCTCCCCTTTTGAAGTTAGATGTGGCCACATGACTTTAGCCAATAAAACTGCAGAAAATGTGTCACCTTCAAGTATCAGCTTGAAGAGCCATCATCTGACTTATATATAAACTATGAATATAAAATTATAAAATATGAAAAATATACAAAATATTATTTTTCCTGGTTAAAAAATGGAGACAACAGCAAACCTACCTCATCAGGCAGTTGTAAGCTAATACTCACAAAACATTTATCAGAGTGCCTGATGTCCAATGAATTTTAATGGGGTTGTTATAATAAAACAATCCACATAAAGCCCTTAGCACAAAGTGTATGGTATATGTGTGTGGTCTCACTTCAAAGTCTTAACCATTTACTATATGCCTCCAGTTATAGCTACCCTAGAGGATAACACTAGTGTTCTGTCTCCTGCCTCTAAAACCATCATGGAAGCCTGTGTCGAGAGGGACATTCCATCAATCCATGATGAGCTGCTCAACCTCAATGAACACAAGCATGAGCAAAAAACAGACTTTTCCTTGTCTTATGTCAATGAGATTCAGGGATTGTTCATAACTGCTATGTACCCCAGCCCTTTCTGACTGACACAGATTCCAAAGTGATGGCATCCTCAGGACCATATTCTTAAGAACACCCTCTGGGTGACCTTGTTCAAGCCTCTGATTTCAACCAATACCAATGCACTGGTGGTGAAAATACAAACCTGCTGAGTGCCTCACTGATGTATCATCAGTTCAGTTCAGTCATTCAGTTGTGTCCAACTCTTTGTGATCCCATGGACGGCAGCACACCAGGTCTCCCTGTCCAAAACCAACTCCCAGAGTTCACTCAAATTCATGTCCATTGAGTCGGCGATGTCATCCAACCATCTCATCCTCTGTCATCCTTTTCTCCTCCAGCCTTCAATCTTCCTCAGCATCAGCGTCTTTTCAAATGACTCAGTTCTTTGCATCAGGTGACCAAAGTATTGGAGTTGCAGCTTCAGCATCAGTCCTTCCAATGAATATTCAGAACCAATATCCTTTAGGATGGACTGGTTGGATCTCCTTGCTGTCCAAGGGGCTCTTGAGAGTCTTCTCCAAAACCACAGTTCAAATGCATCAATTCTTTGCTGCTCAACTTTCTTTATTGTCCAACTCTCACATCCATACATGACTACTGGAAAAACCATAGCTTTGACTAGATGGACCTTTGTCAATAAAGTAATGTCTGCTTTTTAATATGCTGTCTTAGGCTGGTCATAACTTTTCTTCCAAGGAGCAAGCGTCTTTTAATTTCATGGCTACAGTCACCATCTGTACTGATTTTGGAGCCCCCTCCCCCCAAAAAAATACAGTCTCTCACTGTTTTTGCTATTTCCCCATCTATTTGCCATGAAGTGTTGGGACCAAATGCCATGATCTTAGTTTTCTGAATATTGAGCTTTAAGCCAACTTTTTCACTCTCCACTTTCACTTTTATCAAGAGGCTCTTTAGTTTTTCTTCCCTTTCTGCCATAAGGGTGGTGTCATCTGCATATCTGAGGTTATTGATATTTCTCCCAGCAGTCTTGATTCCAGCTTGTGCTTGATCCAGTCCAGCATATAAGTTAAATAAGCAGGGTGACAATATACAGCCTTGATGTACTTCTCTCCCGATTTGGAACCAGTCTGTTGTTCCATGTCCAGTTCTAACTACTGCTTCTTGACCTGCATACAGATTTCTCAGGAGGCAGGTCAGGTGGTCTGGTATTCCCATCTCTTGAAGAATTTTCCACAGTTTATTGTGATCCACACAGTCAAAGGCTTTGGCATAGTCAATAAAGCAGAAGTAGATGTTTTTCTGGAACTCTCTTGCTTTTTCCATGATCCAGTGGATGTTGGCAATTTGATCTCTGGTTCCTCTGCCTTTTCTAAAACCAGCTTGAACATCTGGAAGTTCACGGTTCACGTATTGCTGAAGCCTGGCTTGGAGAATTTTGAGCATTACTTTACTAGCATGTGAGATGAATGCAATTGTGCGGTAGTTTGAGCATTCTTTGGCATTGCCTTTCTTTGGGATTGGAATGAAAACTGACCTTTTCCAGTCCTGTGGCCACTGCTGAGTTTTCCAAATTTGCTGGCATATTGAGTGCAGCACTTTTACAGCATCATCTTTCAGGATTTGAAAGAGCTCAACTGGAATTCCATCACCTCCACTAGCTTTGTTTGCTGTT
>NW_011494634.1:1866698-1867088 GCF_000754665.1 Bison bison bison | reverse complement strand
CTTCCCATGAGGTGGCCAAAGTACTGGAGTTTCAGCTTTAGCATCATTCCCTCCAAAGAAATCTCAGGGCTGATCTCCTTCAGAATGGACTGGTTGGATCTCCTTGCAGTCCAAGGGACTCTTGAGAGTCTTCTCCAACACCACAGTTCAAAACCATCAATTCTTCGGCGCTCAGCCTTCTTCACAGTCCAACTCTCACATCCATACATGACCACAGGAAAAACCATAGCCTTCACTAGACGAACCTTTGTTGGCAAAGTAATGTCTCTGCTTTTGAATATGCTATCTAGGTTGGTCATAACTTTCCTTCCAAGGAGTAAGCGTATGTTAATTTCATGGCTGCAGTCACCATTTGTAGTGATTTTGGAGCCCAGAAAAATAAAATCTGAC
>NW_011494634.1:1834236-1866598 GCF_000754665.1 Bison bison bison | reverse complement strand
TTTCAGGATTTGAAAGAGCTCAACTGGAATTCCATCACCTCCACTAGCTTTGTTTGTAGTGGTGCTTCCTAAGGCCCACTTGACTTCACATTCCAGGATGTCTGGCTCTAGGGGAGTGATTACACCATCATGATTATCTAGGTCATGAATATCTTTTTTGTATAGTTTTTCTGTGTGTTCTTGCCACTTCTTCTTAACATCTTTTGCTTCTGTTAGGTCCATACCATTTCTGTCCTTAATTGTGCCCGTCTTTGCATGAAATGTTCCCTTGGTATCTCTAATTTTCTTGAAGAAATCTCTAGTCTTTCCCATTCTATTGTTTTCCTCTATTTCTTTGCACTGATCACTGACTGACTGGATGATTCTACTCAGCTATTATTTAGACACCTCAAACTCAGTAATAGCAAAGAGATGTTTTCCTCTAACCTGCCCCCCACTTCAGTACTTTTTAATAGAGTGAAAATACCACAACCACTTAGCCACCTAAGCCAGAAACCAAAGCAACTTGAACTCCTCCCTTCCTCATGCATCCCCCTCACCTAATAAGCATTCAACTGCCCACCCCGCTGTTCTCACTAAGTCCAGGACCTCATCATGTCTGTAAACCCATAAGCAGGTAGCAGCAGCTCTCCTGCCGCCATGTGGTCTCCTTCCAACCCATTCCCCACGCTGCTGAAGTGTCTTTCAAGAACACAAATATGATCATTTCATTTTCCTTCTTTAAACGCTTCTAACTAGCTCCCTTCAGCTCTCTAGATAAATCTGAGCCTCTTTACCCTACCTTCTAAGACCCCTTATTATCCAATCCCTGCCGACCTTTCTACTCTCAACTTTTGCTTTTTACTTTTATGATAACCCCACTAAATTACATAGAGTCTCTCAAAAATGACACTACCATTAACTATTATTGTTTATAGCAGCGGCAGGAGTCACAACAGTATAGATCTTACCACTCTACACTACCATCTCTGGCTTATTTATCGGTCTCTTTCAATGGGCTGTAAATCATATAACAAATCTTTAGTCCCATTCATCTTTGTATTCTCAGGACCTCAGTTAGTCATTCAGTTCAGTCGCTCAGTTGTGTCCGACTCTTTGTGACCTCATGGACTGCAGCACGCCAGGCTTACCTGTCCATCACCAACTCCTGGAGCTTGCTCAAACTCACGTCCATTAAGTTGGTGATGCCATTCAACCATCTCATCCTCTGTCAACCCCTTCTCCTCCTGCCTTCAATCTTTCCCAGTTTCTCAGGACCTAGTATAGCACTTAACACATGGTAGATACTCAAGAAATATTTGCTGAATGACTGAATGGCTGCCTGACTTAAGAAATGAATGAATGAATGAATGCATAAATACATACATACACACATACATACCTAAAATCAATAGATAAATAAGTGAAGGAATCCAAACACATCAAGGCTTCCCAGATCATGCTAGTGGTAAAGAACCCACCTGTCAATCCAGGAAATATCAAAGGGAAGACTTGCATTTCTTTCCTCTACCCAAAACAGAGACAGGAAAAACACCACTGAGAGAGGCATTACTTCCATTTTCATCCCTTCCCATCATCTCATTCGTATAAGTCACATTGCCAACACACTCCAAGAGGCCTCACCAGCTAAAAGCAAAGGAGTCATAATGTTTCAGAATCTTCTGTTGTACTCTTGTTTAAAAACCAACAAGTTAACCTTGGTAACACCAGTAGAAAAATAATCCATACTGATTATGGAAATGGAAGTTATTATGGGGATCATGATAGAACCAAGAAAATAGCGAAAGATCAGTTTAAAGAGTTCCCAAGTGAGATTAAAAATAGAGAAAAACTTGTGAAACAGTCTTTTCTCATATTTAATTTTTCCCATCAATTTCCTTTCTCCCTCTTCTCTTATATCCCTTTTTTAACTTACAGATTAAACTAATAAAAGACATGAGTTTTAATTCCCCTTAAGTGACATTTATAGCAATATAAGATGGTAAATATCAAGTGGATTATTTTCAGTCAAATCTGCAAAAGAGCTTTTGCGAACACTTTAATTATGGGAGACTGGACATGCAGAACACAACAGCAAATCTTGTTTTAAAGAAGAGAGAAAGAGCTTCAAGCTAAGATTGGTTCCAACCTGAATAGATAAGCTTTCTAAGGACATCTGCTCGCTGTCCTATAGCTGTCCCTTTATTGGTTGGAGGATTAATCTTGAGCTGTATTCCAATGAAATTTCGGCAGGTTATCTTTAAAAAGATAGGAGAAAACAAATATCACTTAGGTATTTAGAGCCAAAATTTTTGCTTACTTGAAATGTTCATCTTATTTTTCATTAGCCAAAAAGAAGAGATACAAAAAGATGCTACAAATAAAAGTTCCAGAGTAACATTCAATCATGAGAACTTTTGAGGGAAAAAAAAAGTAGCTACATAATTTTTCATATTTCTTATGTATACCACAGCTGGAAAAGCATTAGGCAAATTATGTAGAGCAATTAGAATAATTTCTCTGATGTTCTATAAATTCACTAGTCTAAATATATCTCCCATTATGTAAGTTGAAACATATTTAAAATAGAGGCTGCTTTTTCAATGGCAGATTTCCCCTCTACTCATAATTAACACTATTTAAACTTCCCTGGTGGAGTTTTTCAGAACTAACGTCCTCTGTAGTATTTTTTAACAGATAATGAGTCCTAAAATGAAAAAGACCATTTTTAGACATAAGGTAATTCTTTTAAAAGGTCCAAGATCCTCTTCTCTCCATTTCTCCACCCCACCTCCCACACCCCTGCTCAAAATACAACCATCCTTGAACCCCAGTCTGACGTAGATGATGCTTCTTTATTATCGTCCCTTGTAGTTACCTCTATAATGAGATGCAAGGACAGTCTAAGAAAATGCAAATTCCTTCCCCCAGCCTATTAAGATCTTACTTGACCTAGTCCTTCCCACCTCTCCAGCTTCATTTAAAAAATCTTTATTGAACACCTATTATGTGCCAGGCACTACTCTAAGCTCACAGATGATATAGCAGAAAACAAAATAAGCAAAAATTCCTCTTCTTGTGGTACTTATTGTCGTGTAAATAGACAATAAACAAAATATATAGAGTACATGATAAAGTAGACTAAGAGTTATAAATGCTATAGAGAAAAACAGACAAACAGACACGTACATTTAAACAAGGCAGTGAGGAAAAAGTCTTCACAGAGAATGTGATGTTCAGTCAAGACTGGAAAAGGTGTGGGAAAAATCAATGTGGACATTTGGGGAGGGGAGAGACAGCTGTAACTAATTTTGCTTCTTTGATTGAACCCTGACTGATACAGGCAGTTAGATACGTCAGCACAGAATACAGGAGAAAGGTCTAGACAGGAGATGTAATTTTGGTAGCCATCATCATAAAGATGTTTACTTTGAGCCACAGGTTGAGTTAACTCTCTAACAGAGAATACCTAGCTAGAGTACTAGAGGACCAAGAACAGAACGTTGGGCTGTACTAACACTGGGACACTGGGGAGAAGAGGAGGAAGCACCCAAGAAAATGCCGAAGAAGCAGCCCCTTCTTCTCATCTCTCGTCTGCTGCACTGCAGGGTCTGGGCCTCCTTCCTGTCCCAACTCAGGGTCTTTGATCCTGTCCTCCCCTTAGGCTGGAATGTTCTTTTCCACTATAGGGCTGGCCCTTTCCCACCAAATGTAACCATCTCCAAGAGACCTTCCCGATCACCTCTGCTCAACTTTTCCACCTCTCACCCCAGCCTATCTCTATCCCATGTAGCTGTTTTATCTTCTTCAGAGAATTTATGCTGATAATAAATTTTTTTATCTGTTTACATGTTTATCCACTGGTCCTACCTCCGTACTTCTGAAACTAACCTCCATAAAGCAAGAACACAGCTCTCTACATAGAATATGCAAGAGGCAAGAATATGCCAAGACCATAAGCAGCCTTTGTGAGAAGGAAAAAAATGTGAGCCTTCTCTGGGGGGCTACAAGCCCCTCAAGCCCACATGGATTAGTGTGTGGGGCAGGGGCTGGATTCAGCACCCCAACGTATGCCAAGTGCCCAAGGGCAGGACACAGACTGCACAATTGAATGCATCAGCTCTAACCTTAGGGAGTCAATACATATTTATTAAGCTAATAAATGAGAGAATAGATGTATCTCTTTCCTCCCTCAACTTAAAGCTGCAACATGTCATTCATGAGCCCTAAGTACTTTTGCTGTCATGGGCCTACTGCTCCATCAAAAAATATTATTAAAACTGTAACACTGTCTTTAACATAAAAGTTCCTTTTTTCTTCTGATTGTAAAATAAATCAAAACATTTAATGGCTCCTAAAAAAGTGCTATGTCTCCAGCACTCTTTTCACTGTGCCTAATGCGTAAATCAGCTTTGACCTGGATATAAGCTCCTCGTGTACAAGGACTTAATTTTTGTTTTCTCTGTATCTGGAAAATACTGGCAAACAGCGATTCTCAACAATGTTTGCTGATTTGAATGATAAATGCCTAAGTGAAAATAGCAACATTTATCTGATCCCAAATCTTGCTAGTTATATGCGTACTAATAAGAAATGACAACTGCATGAATAACAGAGCCTAACCTACCTTCTGTTTGTATTCAGTCTCATATCTTACACAAGCCTGTTGGCTGATGTCTGGGCCCTTGCATTTGGATATTTGCAGTAGAAGCTGGCGCTGTGCGTAAACCAGCAGTGGAGTCACTTGCTCTGTGTATCTTTCACTGGATAAGAGTAACATATATATTAGAAACAAACATTAGTAAAGACACGTTCTTCTCAGTGAAGTCTATCGCTGTTAGCCACCCTTTCAGAGGTACTTACTGCGAAACTGCATTGAACTGAATGGCAAGTGATACGAGTGTTTCCCATTTTTCTACTTGATAGACAAGTTCCAGAGATTTTAATACAAAGTCATGGATCCATTTCAAATCGACCACATTGACGTCATCCAGAGGATGCTCAAAGGTAAGGCTGGAACCACCGTTATCATTTTTAATATTTCCATAGCAACTCGGGACACTGAACTCTCCTTTTTCATCAATAGTCTGCAAGTAGCACATTGAAACAAAACTCTGAAATTTCATATTTCCCTACATGTTTTGTCTGAACACAAAATGAATAGCTAAAAATATAACATGGAAAAGAACTGAACAGAAAAAAATTGAATATATTTATTATGCAAATCAAAGCTAGATGATACTGTTCAATAGCTCTTCTGTGATGAAGGAAATATGTTACATTTGTGCTGTTCCATACAGTAGCCACTAAGCACATGTGGATACTGAGCTGTTGAAGTCTGACTACGGCAACTGGATTTTTAAGTTTATTTAATTTTAATTATTTAAGCCAAAATATACATAGCCACATATGGTTAGTCATTACTATACTTCCTGGTACATAGTCACTATTTAAGTAAGAACATTAAACCAATAAATAAGGTAAAGTTATGAGGAAAAACAGGCTATAGTATACATAAATATTTAAATTTCCTTAATATATTGGTTATATTCATTTTGTATACGAAAATTTGCCCAGTTCCCTGATGCAAATGTCAAACTTAGGGAGAAAAAAGTCTTCTAAATTCACTTCAGTTCAGTCGCTCAGTCGTGTCAGATTCTTTGCGACCCCATGAATTGCAGCACACCAGGCCCCACCATTCATCACCAACTCCCGGAGTTCACTCAAATTCATGTCCATCGAGTTGGTGATGCCATCCAGCCATCTCATCCTCTGTCGTTCCCTTTTCTTCCTACCCCAAATCCTTCCCAGCATTGGGGTCTTTTTCAATGAGTCAACTCTTTGCATGAGGTGGCCAAAGTATTAGAGTTTCAGCTTCAGCATCAGTCCTTCCAAAGAACATCCAGGGCTGATCTCCTTTAGAACGGACTGGTTGGATCTCCTTGCAGTCCAAGGGACTCTCAAGAGTCTTCTCCAACACCACAGTTCAAAAGCATCAATTCTTCGGCGTTCAGCCTTCTTCACAGTCCAACTCTCACATCCATACATGACCACGGAAAAACCATAGCCTTGACTAGACGGACCTTTGTTGGCAAAGTAATGTCTCTGCTTTTCAATATGCTACTGCTGCTGCTGCTGCGTCACTTCAGTCGTGTCCAACTCTGTGTGACCCCATAGATGGCAGCCCACCAGGCTCCCCTGTCCCTGGGATTCTCCAGGCAGGAGTACTGGAGTGGAGTGCCATTTCCTTCTCCAATGCAGGACAGTGAAAAGTGAAAGTGAAGTCGCTCAGTCGTGTCCGACTCTTCGCGACCCCATGGACTGCAGCCCACCAGGCTCCTCCATCCATGGGATTCTCTAGGCAGGAGTACTGGAGTGGGGTGCCAGTGCCTTTTCCGCAATATGCTACTAGGTTGGTCATAACTTTCCTTCCAAGGAGTAAGCATCTTTTAATTTCATGGCTGCAGTCACCATCTGCAGTGATTTTGGAGCCCAGAAAAATAAAGTCTGACACTGTTTCCACTGTTTCCCCATCTATTTGCCATGAAGTGATGGGACCAAATGCCATGATCTTCGTTTTCTGAATGTTGAGCTTTAAGCCAAATTTTTCACTCTCCTCTTTCACTTTCATCAAGAGGCTTTTTAGTTCCTCTACACTTTCTGCCATAAGGGTGGTGTCATCTGCATATCTGAGGTTATTGATATTTCTCCCGGCAATCTTGATTCCAGCTTGTGCTTCTTCCAGCCCAGTGTTTCTCATGATGTACTCTGCATATAAGTTAAATAAGCAGGGTGACAAGATACAGCCTTGATGTACTCTTTTTCCTATTTGGAACCAGTCTGTCGTTCCATGTCCAGTTCTAACTGTTGCTTCCTGACCTGCACATAGGTGTCTCAAGAGGGAGGTCAGGTGGTCTGGTATTCCCATCACTTGAAGAATTTTCCATAGTTTATTGTGATCTACACAATCAAAGGCTTTGGCATAGTCAATAAAGCAGAAATAGATGTTTTTCTGGAACTCTCTTGCTTTTTCCATGATCCAGCGAATGTTGGCTATTTGATCTCTATTCCTCTGCCTTTTCTAAAACCAGCTTGAACATCTGGAGGTTCATGTATTGCTAAAGCCTGGCTTGGAGAATTTTGAGCATTACATTACTAGCGTGTGAGATGAGTGCAATTGTGCAGTAGTTTGAGCATTCTTTGGCATTGCCTTTCTTTGGGATTGGAAAGAAAACTGACTTTTTCCAGTCCTGTGGCCACTGCTGAGGTTTCCAAATTTGCTGGCCTATGGAGTGCAGCACTTTCACAGCATCATCTTCTAGGATTTGAAATAGCTCAACTGGAATTCCATCACCTCCACTAGCTTTGTTCGTAGTGATGCTTTCTAAGGCCCACTTGACTTCACATTCCAGGATGTCCGGCTCTAGGTGAGTGATCACATCATCGTGATTATCTGGGTCGTGAAGCTCTTTTTTGTACAGTTTTTTTGTGTATTCTTGCCACCTCTTCTAAATATCTTCTGCTTCTGTTAGATCTATACCATTTCTGTCCTTAATTGTGCCCATCTTTGCACAAAATGTTCCCTTGGTATCTCTAATTTTCTTGAAGAGATCTCTAGTCTTTCCCATTCTGTTGTTTTCCTCTATTTCTTTGCATTGATTGCTGAGGAAGGCTTTCTTATCTCTCCTTGCTATTCTTTGGGACCCTGCATTCAATGTTTATATCTTTCCTTTTCTCCTTTGCTTTTCACTTCTCTTCTTTTCACAGCTATTTGTAAGGCCTCCCCAGAGAGCCATTTTGCTTTTTTGCATTTCTTTTCCATGGGGATGGTCTTGATCCCTGTCTCCTGTACAATGTCATGAACCTCCTTCCATAGTTCATCAGGCACTCTATCTATCAGATCTAGGCCCTTAAATCTATTTCTCACTTCCGCTGTATAATCATAAGGGATTTGATTTAGGTCATACCTGAATGGTCTAGTGGTTTTCCCCACTTTCTTCCATTTCAGTCTGAATTTGGCAATAAGGAGTTCATGATCTGAGCCACAGTCAGCTCCCAGTCTTGTTTTTGCTAACTGTGTAGAGCTTCTCCATCTTTGGCTGCAAAGAATATAATCAATCTGATTTCAGTGTTGACCATCTGGTGATGATCATGTGTAGAGTCTTCTCTTGTGTTGTTGGAAAAGGGTGTTTGCTATGACCAATATGTTCTCTTTGAAAAACTCTATTAGCCTTTGCCCTGCTTCATTCCGTACTCCAAGACCAAATTTGCCTGTTACTCCAAGTGTTTCTTGACTTCCACTTTTGCATTCCAGTCCCCTATAATGAAAAGGACATCTTTTTTGGGTGTTAGTTCTAAAGGTCTTGTAGGTCTTCATAGAACCGTTCAACTTCCGCTTCTTCAGCGTTACTGGTTGGGGCATAGACTTGGATTACTGTAGACCCTCTTTTCACCAAAATTAAAGAGTTACTATGTAACTATTGTATTCATTTCCTTAAGTCCTTGCTGCATTTGAAACACCCTAGAGATGTTTTCTTTTAATTTAAAAAATTTATTTATTCTTAATTGAAGGATACTTGCTTTACAACGTTGTGTTGGTTTCTGCCAAACATCAACATTAATTGGCCATAGGTATATATATATGTCCCCTCCTTCTTGAACATCCCTCCCACTTCTCTCCCCATCCCACACCTCTAGGTTGTTACAGTCCAGATTTGAGTTCCCTGAGCATACAGTAAATTCCCATTGGCCATCTATTTTACATATGGTAATGTTTATTTCCATGTTACTCTCTTCATATATCCCATCCTGTCCTTCCTCCTCCCTCACCATCAGTCTGTCCATCAGTCTGTTCTCTATGTCTGTGTCTCCTTTGCTGCCCTGAAATAATTTCATCAGTACCATCTTTCTAGATTCCTTATATATGTGTTACTGTACAATATTCATTTTTCTCTTTCTGACTTACTTCGCTCTGTATAATAGACTATAGGCTCATCCACCTCATTAGAACTGACTCAAATGCACTCCTTTTTATGGTTGAGTAATATTCCATTGTATATACATACCACAGCTTCTTTATCCATTCATCTGTTGATGGACATCTGAGTTTCTTCCAGGTCCTAGCTATTGTAAATTGTGCTGCAATGAACATTGGGGCACATGTGTCTTTTTCAATTTTGGTTTCCTCGGGGTATATGCCTCCTAGTGGGATTACTGGGTCATATGGTAGTTTTATTCGTAGTTTTTTAAGGAATCTCCATACTGTTTTCCATACTGGCTGTTATCAATTTACATTCTCACCAACAGTGCAAGAGGCTTCCCTTTTCTGCACATCCTCTCTAGCATTTATTGTTTGTAGATTCTTTTGATGATGGCCATTCTGACTGGTGTGAAGTGATATCTCATTGTAGTTTCGATTTGCATTTCTCTAATAATGAGTGATGTTGAGCATCTTTTCATGTGTTTATTAGCAAAATCCTTTAGATCCACCTACTGGCCAGACTATCAGAGAAGGGCATGGCAACCCACTCCAGTGTCCTTGCCTGGAGAATCCCATGGACAGAGGAGCCTGGTGAGCTACAGTCCATGGGGTCGCAAAGAGTTGAACATGACTGAAGCGACTTAGCACGCACGTACTGGCGAGACTATAGCCCAATAAAGTTAGTAGGGCTTCCCTGGTGACTCAGCATTAAAGAATCTGCCTGCCAGTGCAGGAGATATGGGTTCAATCCCTGGGTTGGGAAGATTCCCTGGAGAAAGAAATGACAACCCACTCTGGTATTCTTGCCTGGGAAATCCCATGGACAGAAAAGCCTGGCAGGCTACAATCCATGGGGTCAGACTAAACAACAATAACAACAAACCAAGTCTCAGTTCAATTCAGAACATTCCCTCCCATAAGATTCATAGTCCTTGAATTTGGAAGAGACCTTGAAAATCATCTGCTTGTGAAGGTATGAATAATAGGTGTGATATACATGACCTATGTGAATTTGCCCCCTTAGCACAGCGTCTGGCACATAACATGCTCAATAAAAGATAGATGTCATTTTGCTGATGTTATAAGCTCCGCCCTTATAATCTAATAATCAAAAGTCAAAGAAGTCAAATGACACCAGTTCCATTTATCTAAGTTCTCTTGCTGTGTGGATGAAAAATGGAATAATTTATGATTATAGGTGATAGATCTAAAGTTATTGCCAGATTTGTTAACATTTCTCCATTTCTAAACCGTTCATAAAGAAAATCATACATGGGGTGATACCATCCTTACGGTAGTCTAGTAGAGCAACCACACTGTCTAGATTCATATCTTCACTGATAAAAAACCAGTAGTTGTTTTTAAAAATTAGCAAGGAAATGCTTGATTTATTTTTCAGACTCTCTCATAAAAGGTTTTATTCTTTCTGGCCTCTGTTCTTCAAGTCGGTCTCTGATTGAACTCATGGAATCTTTTCTTTCATTCATTTTTTAAAATTTTATTTATTTTGGCTGTGCAGGGTCCTTGTTGCTGCTTGAGTTTTTCCTTAGTTGCAGCAAGTAGGGGCTACTCTCTAGTTGCAGTACAGAGACTTCTCTTTTTTTTTCATATTTTAACATATTTTATTTTATTTTATTAATTTAAATTTATTTATTTTAATTGGAGGCTAATTACTTTACAATATTGTATTGGTTTTGCCATACATCAACATGAATCTGCCACGGGTGTACATGTGTTCCCCATCCTGAACCCCCCTCCAACCTCCCTCCTCGCACCATCCCTCTGGGTCATCCCAGTGCACCAGCCCCAAGCATCCTGTATCCTACATCAAACCTGGACTGGCAATTCATTTCTTATATGATATTATACATGTTTCAATGCCATTCTCCCAAATCATCCCACCCTCTCCCTCTCCCACAGAGTCCAAAAGACTGTTCTATAATCTGTGTCTCTTTTGCTGTCTCGCGTATAGGGTTATCATTATCATCTTTCTAAATTCCATATATATGCGTTAGTATACTGTATTGGGGTGTTTTCCTTTCTGGCTTACTTCACTCTGTATAATAGGCTCCAGTTTCATACACCTCATTAGAACTGATTCAAATGTATTCCCATCACTTCATAGGAAATACATGGGGAAACAGTAGAAACAGTGGCTGACTTTATTTTGGGGGGCTCCAAAATCACTGCAGATGGTGATTGCAGCCATGAAATTAAAAGACGCTTACTTCTTGGAAGAAAAGTTATGACCAACCTAGATAGCATATTGAAAAGTAGAGACATTACTTTGCCAACAAAGGTCCATCTAGTCAAGGCTATGGTTTTTCCAGTGGTCATGTATGGATGCGAGAGTTGGACTGTGAAGAAAGCTGAGCGCCAAAGAATTGATGGTTTTGAACTGTGGTATTGGAGAAGACTCTTGAGAGTCCCTTGGATTGCAAGGAGATCCAACCAGTCCATCCTAAAGGAGATCAGTCCTGGGTGTTCATTGGAAGGACTGATGCTGAAGCTGAAACTCCAGTACTTTGGCCACCTCATGCAAAGAGTTGACTTATTGCAAAAGACCTTGATGCTGGGAGGGATTGGGGGCAGGAGAAGAAGGGGACGACAGAGGATGAGATGGCTGGATGGCATCACCGACTCAATGGACATGAGTTTGAGTGAACTCCAGGAGTTAGTGATGGACAGGGAGGCCTGGCATGCTGTGATTCACAGGGTCGCAAAGAGTTGGACACGACTGAGCGACTGAACTGACTGACAATCCATCTTGGTGAACACACTATGTGCTTTGTTTCCAACCTCCCTCAGTGTACTACACATCAGTGCTGACACTAATTACCCCACAGTTAGGGTCAGATTCCACAGGTTTAAGAAGAGTCTGTGCTCACTGGAGATGCCAGTCACAGGTCCTCTGGCACCTGAACTCCTGACTGACCAGTTGTAAACTCAGGTCAGTAATTTCCTAGAATGACTCAGAACTCACTGACACAGTTTTCTTATGAAGGATATAACCCAAGAATAGCCAAATGCAAGACGGGCCAGGTCTGGATGGGTCTAAGATAAGGCATTTCTGTGACCTTTCCTATGGACTCAGGGCCTGAGATCTGCTTAGTACATCAATGCATCCACCAAGCAGAATGTTTTTCAAGCTTTGGGTATCCAAAGTATATTCTGAATCTCTGTTATTTGGTATATACACATTTATGATTAGTATGTCTTTCTGATTAATTGAGCTTCTTCTCATTATGAAGTGTCCCTCTTTATCTTTCAAAATACTTTTTGACTTGAAGATCATTTTATCTAATATTAATATAGCCTCATCAACCTTTCTATGCTAACTATTTTTGTAGTATAATTCTTCCAATTACTGTTTTATTTTCAATCTATCTGTTTCTTCATATCTAGAGTGCTTCTCTTATGGACAAGTACACGTCTCTCTTTTTTTAACCCAGACAATCTCTGCCTTTTAACTGGGGTATTTAGTCTACTTATATTTAATACAGTTATTGATATAATTGGGCTAGGTTATTTGTTATCTTCTATTTGTTCCATGTGTTTGTGTTCCTCTTTCCCTGCTTTCTTTAGTTAACTGACTATTATTTAGTTTTCCATTTTAGTTTTAGCTTTCATTTGGCCTTTTAGCTATATCACTTTTTTTGGTAGTTACTTGGGGGATTATTAAATGCATACTTAACTTATCACATTCCACTTAAAGTTAATACTGTATCACTTTATACTTACATAAAGTTTAAAAACTTATTCAGTTTCATTTTATTTGCCCTCCCAGTCTTTTGTACTGTCATTATCATATATTTTACATCTGAAAAATGTTATAAACCCCATGATTCAAAATATTTATGTGTTTACTAATTTTTAATGTGTTTAAGTTATATGAGGTTTGCTTTTTTTTTCAGTTTTATTTTCATGCTTTAAACTACCGTGTGGTAGATTTGAAATGGCTGCAAATTCTACATCTAGAGAAACAGAACAGGGACTAAAACAAGTATCAATCAACAAGCTACATGATCTGTTTTAGGGTCTGTTTTTTCTCTGTCAAATGATTGCCATGAAGATTAAATGTACTTTGGTTAGTTTCTGTAGAAGCTGGAGCTCAATAAATGCTACTTTCTTTTCCATTTAAGAAACTGATTTTCAGGCAGATATTTGTAATTAACATCAGTGCACATTATATACTGTGAACCAAACAACAAAGCAAATAAAATTAAGACAAACCAAAAAACAACTCAAGCAAAATATAAAATTTCTACTTATCCCAAGCTGTATGGTACACACACACAAAAAAATTGTTAATCAACTACAATAAAGAGAATTGCCCAAATACTCTTACCTTAATAGAATCAGTATTCTGTAGTTCTATTAACATGTCAATAAGTAATTCTGCTCCCAAATAGAATGGTAAAACAGAGATACAGAGGAAACTATCCTGGCTAATAGGAAATGTCTTATACAGATCCACTGCTTGTTTATGCAGTATTTGTAGCTCCTGAGTAAAGTTCCAAAGGGCCCGACAGCAGTTCTGAAGCAGAGTCCAATAGCCACCACGATGAGCAAGAACCTAAGACAAGCACAACATTCAAAAGATGCCAAAGTTACAGATCTCTGAGTGACTTCACATCTCTGCTAATATTCTAAGTCAGTAATAAAATTTGTTATATGCTACTTACAGTGCTAAACACTATGGTAAGACATTTATATTCTAATATAACATTCTATATAACAACTCCTATGAAGAAAGTATGCACTAGTATTCTCATTTTACAGATGAGGAAATGAAGGCATGGGGCTAACTTGCCCTGGGTTATGACTCCACTAAATGATGAGCTAGGACTCCAACATGCCCATTGTTCTAAGTGCCGGGAATGTCTCAGTGAGCAAGGGAAACTGCGCCTGACCTTGTGCTGCTTTTGATTAGGAAAATCCAACACTATTAAGCAGACATATCAAAGTACAATTTCAGGGAATGGTAAGTGTTAGAAAGGAAATTAAAGTAGAAACTACTCACCCTGGTAAGGGTGAGAGGACAGGGTGGTCAGGAGAGAAGTCCTCTCTAAGAAGGTGACATATGAGCAGAGCCCAGAATGCTGAGTGGAACAACTCATGTGAAGGAGAGGGTGGGGTTATCGGGAGGAGAAGGGCCTTTGGGGCTGAGGGAACAGGAGGTGCAAAGTATGGATAGTGAGCCTGAGGACTGAAGAGGGAGGTTCTAAAGCACACTTAGTGCTTTCAGAACCACAGAGGGGAGAGTAGACTGCACCAGGGAGAGAGGAGCTGAGTTCTGAGAGGTAAGTAGGACCCGACCCTCCAAGCCCTAAAGCTGCTAGAAAGGAGGATGGGATGCATTGTTAATGCCCATGGGAGATGATGTGAAATGACTTTACATATTTTAGAAAGTCACTCTCTACTCCATGAAGAAATATGGGAACTTAAGTCTTTTTTTCTTGTCCAGAAAGGATAGATTTCTTCTCATCTCTTGAGAAGTTTGACGTACCTCCACTTCTTGCTATGAGAAAAAGGAAATTAATTTCTTTGTAGTTAATTCCTATTCTGAGTTTAATAATCTATCAGATAACATTTAAGAAGGAAAAAGAGAAAAGCAGTTGAGAGAAGACACAAGTAGCCTGTAGAAGCAGGTCAGGGGGAAGGGTTAGGGCTTTCCTATACCTAGAAAGATATTCCCCTTTCCTAGAGGAGAGAAAGGAGCATGTGCTGCCCAGGAGGGAGCAACAGTCTAAAGAGGAACCCCTGGTCTCACTGGAGAAGCCCATGTTCCAGGTGTGGCTAGAAAGCAGCAGAGGGGTGTCTGAATATTCAAGGAGACTTTGTAGACAAGCACAAAGGGCACCTCAGCTCTGGATGATTGGATGACTAATGACAAAAGGGGTTCACCATCTCCCTCACAACTCTACCACTCTACTACTGAGACCTCAGTGCTGTGGCAAGCCTCACGGATGATTGATACAAAATCCAGCAAGTTTAGTCTCACTGTTGAAATCAAAATTATGAATAATAAGGAAATAAATATATCACACATGCCCAAATTCATGGGCTGAGATTCGAAGAAGGACCAACTTACCATTGCTCTCCTGCAATATAAAAAGATTTTCATAAAATGATCCAAGAGACCCACATTTGCAGATCGATCCTTTTCTTTACTGCTAAGTCCCGACTGAGAGTCTGATTCATAAACCGTTTGGGTCTTGGAAACATTTTCACCACTCATTTTGGAATTAAGAAATGCCAAAAATTCTTCAGCATCTACAGTATAAAAATAAAGTATAAAGTTATTGAAAGTAGAGAGTTAAGCTTCAGAAAACACAATAGGTGACTAGCATCAAATAAATAATTCAGATAACAACTGCTACATTAGTTTGGAGAAAGGAGAAAATTGTTATGGATGTGATGAACCAGGGAAAGTTTCCAGAGAAGGAGGTGCTTAGATTAGCTCTTAAGGGTGAATCATGATTTAGCTGTGGGGGAAGAGTATGGAGAGCATTTCAGGCAAAAATGATTGGCCAAAGGAATGAAGCAGAGGTAGGAATGTCATGTTTCAGGGGAGAAGAATGACAGGATCCTAACTTCCCTCCAAACAGGCTATTCCCTGGACACATACACTGGAAGATGAGGAGGATCCCCTGCAGTTAGGCAGTGCAGCAGCCCTGATCACTCATCCTCCCGTTGCTGTGCTATAAAAACCACGGAGGACTTCTGCCACAAACATTCTCTTAGAACTCTGCATTAAACGCTAAGTCTCAATTGCAGAATCTATTGTAAATTTCATAGGAGGTCTTAGGGAGCTAGTTGAAAAGAAAACTCAAGAAAATATATACATATATATATATAGTAGTCTACATATGAAAACTCGGACTCTTTCTATGTCTAGGGAATTTACTTTTAAATACTTTAATAGTCATAGAATGACATGTAGGTACCAGTAAAACTATACCCCAGAAGAAATTAAAAACATGTCAAGTACCTCAAATACGAATCAAAACTCCTGGGAAAGTTAACCAGCATATGAAATACTTTGTCCCACAATAAGCCAAACAGCATTTAAAGTGTCATTTTTAAAAAATCTATATAAGAGGGTTTGCAATAACATAAAGATATTGGAGATAAATGTTTGCTCGTGAAATGAGTGGTATTCAAGGTAAGTGATTACTCAGGAATAGTGTCATCAGTGCAACACCCAAACAGAGAGCCCTGCTCACATACATCTCTCCACCTCTTGGGAGCCCTTGTCACCTGACCAGAAGAGAGTATTGACTGGTCCTACCATTAGAATATTATCTCATTCATCTTGGAGTAAACTTTCATGGAAGGTGCTGACTGAAGATCCTAAGGCAAGATCCTGAGTACAACTAGAAAGTCATGCCTGCTTGCAGCAGTATATTTGGTGGAATTTTACCTGAAACTTGCGTGCATGTTCAGTCGCTTCAGTCATGTCCGATTCTTTGTGACCCCATAAACTGTAGTACACTAGGTTCCTCTGTCCATGGGATTCTCCAGGCATAGATACTGGAGTGGGTTACCATTTCATCCTCCAGGGGATCTTCCCCACCCAGGGATTGAACATGTGAGAGCAGGCAGGGCTAACATTTGTTGAATGACCCAGTGAGTGAATACACAAAGGGCCTAGAACCAGGCACGGTATATCATCGATACTCAGTACAGGTTCTGAGTGGATCCCATAGGTTCTGCCTCCAAAAGGCATTCTTTCTGTTTGTGTTTCTCCATCTTCACCAACTTTGCCTCATCCAAGCCTTCATCACCTGAGAGTAAGTTTTCACTTACTTTGGCCACTGAAGGCTATGAATATTTTTTAAAGAACATTATATTTGTTGAACTGGCAAATTGGGGTAGGAGAAAATTCAATATAAAAATATCTAAAGACAATTTGATAGTATATAACGTATTTATTTTACCTGATGGTAAGTGAGCCTTTCTTTTTTTAGCTGTAAGAAGGAAATCAAGCATCACTTTATAGTTTTCTAGAGTCATTCTTCCTGTTGGTAATACTGTTCCTGAATTATACAGTGAGAACATAGTAGGGTCACATGATCGGAAACTGCAAAGGGAAAAAAACTCATTGAAAAAACAATAGAAGCAAAATTGAATTCTGTCAAATACTAAATAAATAAATAAATGTTCCAATGAAATTGGATTTAGCACCAAGTTACCCTGATTCAAACGTGAGGGAGTGAAAGTCACTGAGTTGTGTCCAACTCTTTGCAACCCCATGGACTGTACTCCACTAGGCTCCTCTGTCCATGGAACTCTTCAGGCAAGAATACTAGAGTGGGTAGCCATTTCCTTTTCCAGAGGATCTTCCCAACCCAGGGATTGAACCTGGGTCTCCCACATTGCAGGCAGATTCTTTACCATCTGAGCCTTTCAGTCATTGTGTGATTGGACAGCCAGAGAAGAAGAGTTCTCCATGTCCAGAGGATAGTAAGGAAGCCCATCTGATCTGAACTGTTTTCCCTTTCAGAGCCTCAAAAATGGGTCACTTTTCTGAAAGTTTTCTCTGTCAAGAAATCTAAGTACTTCCTAAATGCTAACTTGGTCTAGTCCACATAGACCAGAATTTTATTTTAACCAAAACTCTGGAGAAACAGAAACTGAGTTCAAGTTCCTTGCAGATTTCAACCTGCATATTTTATCACTGGATTACTGAAATAAATACCCTCTTAATTCATATCCCTATCATCAGTCTCTCCTTCCTCCAATCCATCCAGTATTTTGCTATCAGAAAAATTTCTTATCATAGCCCTGTTTAAAAAAAAACCTTAAAATGGTACATAAATTAAAATTCAGATTTATAGACAGTTAAGACTATCCATGTTCTGGTACCGACATTCTCTTCCGATCATTTCTGACCACTCATTTTCAGATGCCCTAGACTCTGGTCAGACCACTAGGGGCTCCTGTCCTGAGTTTCCTACCTGGGCTGTGACTCGTTCTTCCATCATTCCGGAAAGCTTGTTTCTCTACCTGCATATTTTAAAATCTTGCCTGTCCATCAGGACCCAGGCCAAGTAGCTTCTCCCGTGAAACCTCTTCTGGTAGTCTCAGCCAGTAGAAAGCCTCCTTCCCAGGTACAAATACTTTATACCTAAAAGGTGTAGTTCACCTTTTACCTTAATTGACTATTATTTGTGAACATTTATGAGCCACTCTACCAGATTCCAACTTGTAGATCCTTTTCATCTCAGAATGCACCTCATGCCTACCTCAGTACCTTGTTTCTAATAAGTGCTCAATGAGGGTTTTGTTTTGGTTTTGGCTGCGCTGAACTTCCCAGGTAGCTCAGCGGTAAAGAGTCTGCCTGTCAAGCAGGAGACACAGGTTCGATCCTTGGATTGGGAAGATCCCCTGGAGAAGGAAATGGCAACCCACTCCAATATTCTGTGCCCACTCCAGTATTCTTGCCATGGACAGAGGAGCCTGGTGGGCTATAGTCCATGGAGTCACAAACAGTCGGACACAACTTGGCCACTAAACCACCACCACATGCAATTTGTTGGATCTTAGTTCTCCGACTGGGATCAAACCCCTGCCCTGTGCAGTGAATGCATGCAGTACTAATAACCAGACTTCAGGAAATTCCTTCAATGAGTAGTTTTTTTAAATGAAAAACTCTGGTTACATAAAGTTACTCTGGTTACATGGTATTCTGTATTATGTATTTATCTTATATTTTTACCTCCCATTTTATCTCCTCTAACACTTTAACCAAAAATAAACAAGAACTGGAAAATATCTTTTGAGTTAATGACAGAAAGTATAAATTATATAAGAAAGTATGACCTGTGTTTATGGAGGCTTAAAATATACCTCTAATGAAACAGAGATTTGCCTAAGGCCTACTAATATTTTGGTTACTATACAGTTAGGGGGATCCCTGGTGGCTCAGTGGTAAAAGCATCTGCCTGCAATGCAGAAGATGCAGGTTCGATCCCTGGGTTGGGAAGATCTCCTGGATAAGTAAATGTCAACTCACTCCAGTATTTTTGCCTGGAAAATTCCATGGACAGAGGAGCCTGACAGGCTATAGTCCATAGGGTAGCAAAGAATCAGACACAACTGAGAGACTGAGCATGGAGAGGTACAATTAATATTAAACTTCTCTTGGAAAATTCACTTTCTCCTTTCCCTGAAAGCTATATTGAATAACATATTCAAATGTATGTAAATTAGTACTTATATCCAGCACTTGTTTGGGAAAGATTCTGAGATAAGAAATTTTTAAATATACCAAAGTTATCATCAGCATTGGAGCCCTGAACATACAAACACTATCCATGTTTCTGAGACTAAAACAGTATTCATTGATAATATACTATACCTGACCATTATCGGTGAAGAACCAAATTTTATCTTTGTACGTTCCCCTAGCTTTGTTAAAAGCAAGTTGAAGTGTGCGCTTGCCAGATACAGATTCATCTGAGCTTTCCAGGGCATCTCCTCAAGAAATATTTGATGGAACCTCTTCTTTTTAACATAACTTAATATTAAAGGATTCAAGTTTTCCACCAGGAATCGATGTGCTACTTTTCGAACATCAGCTCTCTTATTTCTGTAGAGGGAAAAAGAAGTTTTGCAATTACAAGAACTTTTAGACATTTTATAACAAAGAATAATCCCTGTCTGTACAAAATACAGCAAGAAATCACTTGACTGTCCTTATGCAAATGTGTCTGGCTTATTTGTCATCTCCTTAGTGCTAAAAATGTGAACCAGGACAATGAAGAAGGCATGAGGGTAAACACTGAGGACAAGGACACTACAAATTGCCTTCGATTCTCTCTGCTGTCTGTGTCCTAGGCCCAAACCAAACAGCTTTTCTTTTCCGTCACCGAAAGACCACTGAGATTAGACAACCAAATTATAAGGTAATGTTCACATTCATCAACTAACTTCAATATTAAACAAGAAAATCATTTCTCTGTTCTTTTCCTTAAGGAAAAGAAAAACAATGGAGCCAAATTTTTCCTATCACTATCTAGATTACAGAGGAAATAAAACATCAGTCAACTCTACATGCAATAACTTCATACATCCATACCCAATGTGCTCTGAAAAACACTAAAATCTCAAGTTTTGGCTAATAGTTCAGATTTTAAGGATAATACATATTCAATTTGTTTCAAATTATTTCTATCAAAATCTCAAAGTAGCCCATCTAATTTCATAGTTACATAATTGTTTATATGGCATGACTTTATTTCTTCAAAATACTTAATCTGTTTTTTTAAAACAGTTGATGATGTTGCTGCCTCATTCTACCTGATTTATACTGAAAAAGGGGGGAAAAAAGATCTCAATTTGTAAGTTAAAGAATCTTGCTCACTTTAAAAGTTAACAAGTATGAATCTGAGTCAACACACACACACAGAAATAAAGGAAGGGAAATAGGGATGGATGGATGCAAGGAAGGAAGGAAGAAAGGTAGACCTTGCTGCACTGGAAGGACAGATATTCTAGAGAATAAAGGAAGGAAGGAAACTATTTTTGACATGCAGTGTTGATATTATCATTCAGTGTGGAGTTATTCTGTATTCGTTGGTGACTGACTTCCTTTGAATCCAAGGTTTTCTGAGCTTTTGCTGTTGTTTGGTTATCTTTGGTTAGCTTCTCTGATAGCTCAGTTGGTAAAGAATCTACCTGCAATGCAGGAGACCCCAGTTCAATTCCTGGGTCAGGAAGATCTGCTGGAGAAGGGATAGGCTACCTACTCCAGTATTCTTGGGCTTTCCTTGCACTTCAGCTAATAAAGAATCTGTCTGCAATGTGAGAGACCTGGGTTCAATCCCTGGGTTGGGAAGATTCCCTGGAGAAGGGAAAGGCTACCCACTCCAGAATTCTGGCCTGGAGAATTCCATGGACTACAGTCCATGGGGTCACAAAGAGTTGGACACGACTGAGCAACTTTCACTTCACTTCACTTCACTTGGTTGTCTTGGTAATGTCATGTGATTTCCAAACAGAAATGTTTTAAATACCTCAACCCTAAAAATTAAAACTATAATTTCCAAAATAAAAGTCAATCTTTTTCTTGTGTGAGATGGTTGTGAAAGTGAATTCGCTCAGTCGTGTCTGACTCTTTGTGACCCCGTGGACTGTAGCCCGTCAGGCTCCTCCATCCATGGGATTTTCCAGGCAAGAATACTAGAGTGGGTTGCCATTTCCTTCTCCAGGGGATCTTTCCATGTGAGATGGTTAAGTCACTTCAAGAAGCCAAGGAGAGTGACTGAACCAGAGGCATCTTCCCTGCTAGAGAGGGTAGGATGGTGAAAGCTCTCGCTTTCGCGTTAGGATTATTTTGAGCTGGAGGTAAATGAAAATCAGTAGATGCAGAAGGATGCCTTCTTGGAGATGCCCTTATCTAAGGGAAAATAGAAACTTCTGAAAAATATGAAGAATGCCATAAAACTCCTCTCCTGGGAAATTTTATGACTATGAAGAGGGAAAAACAGCACCTAGATGGACCTGCCCAAACAAGTCTTACTCCATTTGTTTTCTCTCATATTTCTACCACAGTTTGTTGCCCTTGAAAGCCTACACCCCTGGTCATTCTACTGTAAATTCATTGTCCTTTTGAAGATGCCCTAAGCCCAAATCCTAACCACCCCTTTGAGTTACTCATCACTGAGTTCTCCCATGCATAAGCATATGTTAATAAACCCCTGCTGTTTTTCTCTTGTTCATCACTCTTCTGTTAGTCTAATTTTACCAAGTTCCAGCTGAAGAATTTAGGAGAGTAGAAGGAAAACTCATTTTTTATTTTTTTGCCTTAAGTCTCAGTGAACCTGTTTTAAAAAAGGAACTGGGAAGTAATAAGTATAAAAGCAAAAATTAAGGGAAAGGAAGATAAACACAATAAAGAGGACTGACAAAGACAAAATTTGGCTCTTTGAAAAAATGGGGGGAAAATAGACAAACCTCTGGCAAGATAAATCACAAAAATATGAGAGAAGACAAAAATTAATGAAGTTAGGAATGAAACAGTGTGCAACTGTAGATATAGCAGAGATTCAAAGGATAACATGAAAACATAATAACGTTTTATGAATAACTTTGAAAATTTGGTAAAATGGATAATCTCCTAAAAAATAGAATTCATCAAAAAGAACTAAAACAAAAATCACAGACTCAAATTGGCTATTCATCTTAAAAAAGTTGAATCAGTAGGTAAAAAAAATGAATGTATGTGGGCAGACCTAGAATGCTATAATAAAATATATATATTTGGTCTTTGTCTTTTATTTCAGGTATAGAGCTCCTAAAACTTGGAGTTTCCTGAGTGACAGGAATCTCCTGTTATTCATGATGCACTCCTTTGGAATACACCTGAGTCTAGTAAGGTGACTCAGGGTTGGGCTGTTAGAGAGCCTCAGCATAGAGGTTGGTCACTAGAAAAATCAAACACATGATGAGTAAGTGGAACTTTCAGTCTCAACCCCCAGTCTCTGGAGAGAGTAACTGCAGACTAGGTTTTTTAAAAAACCTATTAACAATGAAGTTCAGAGGGCCTCCAGTTTGGTGAACACATCCACGTGCTGGGAGAGTGACACATCACAACTCCGTAGAGACAAAGGCTCCTGTGCTCAGGACCCTTCCAGACATCATCTTACGAACTCCTTCATCTGGCTGATCATTTGCATCCATTATAAACCAGTAAACATAAGTAAAATATTTTCCTGAATTCTGTGAGCCATTCTAGCAAATTACTGACCTGAATGAGGGGAAGAGGAGTTATGGGAACCCCCTACTTGGAATAGACTCAACAGAAATGTGTGTACCTGGCCATCCTATTTGTGGCTGGCACCACAAGTGGGGCAGGGTCCTTTAACTTGTGGGACTAAGGCTGTCTCCAGGTAGATAGAACTGAGTTGAATTTTTAGGCTATAGTTCTACAAGGTATTACCACTAGGAGAAAACTAGGTGAAGGGTGTATGGGGGTCTCTCAGTTCTCTCAGTTGCAGTCAGAGAATTGGTTGGTTTTGCATCTTTGGATATAGGATATCTTTTGGGGGCAGTTTCCAGTTTTATTTATTGATGGTTGTTCTGCAGTTGTGATTTTGGTGTGCTCGAGTGAGGTGAGCCCAAGGTCCTTCTATTCCACTCTCTTGTCCCAACTCCCTGAGAAGTGGTTGGTTTTGGAAGACACCCCATTGGAGTCAAAGGTATGAGACAAAGACACTGCACATAGTTTAACATTTACATATTAATGTAATTTGACTGCACAGATTAAAAAAGAAAAAAATCTCAGTGGAGAAATATTTAGCAAAACTAAACACAATTCAGAAGAAAATTTTTAGAAAACAAGAAATCAGACAATTTCCTAAATTTGATACATATGACAACTTGCTAAATGACAAAAATGAAAGAATAGACTACTCAGTAAAAAGAGTTATTCAATTGGGTATAATGAAACTTTAAAAAAAAGAGGAGAGAGAGACTCTTCCTCTCACCATTCACAAAAATTTATTCAAGTTGGATGAAATTCTCAATTGTAAAATCAAATATTTACATTGAAAAAGAAAATATTTTACTCAGAAAAAATTTTAAAAATAATAAAATGAAATGCTGATACCTTTGATCCCATTAACAATTACAACTTTTAATTTAAAAAAGAAGACCTTTAAAATGCAAATGGATGAATGACATCTGGGAAAAGCATTAGTATCCAAACCTTTAAAAATAAATGAGAAAACAAAAGTTGTAAATGAGCAAAAGGATCTAAACAAGCAGTCTTGAGAATAGAAAAACTCTAGGGTTTAAACAAATATGAAAAGCTGCCTAAACTCATTCATAATCAAAGAAATAAAAATTCACAGCTCATAGGTCCACAAAAATTTGAAAATTTGATACTAATAGTAAGTATGAGGGAAGATGCTGAATAATGGAAACCTGACACACCACTGATGAAAATTTTAAAGCAATTTAGCAATATCTAGAAATGTTAAAATGTTCATATCCTGGAAACTACAGTCCTAAGTATTTACCCCAGAAACTCTCAAATGTGCATGTGGAGATGTATACAAGAATGTCCTTTGTAGCACTGTTTACATAATGGAAATGTGGACTGGACTTATATATAATCAACATGAAAAAAATCTCACAAACATAATATTGAGGTATAAGAGCATATTGGCAAAACAAATTGTAAAAAATAACACCACATGTTCTTTAGGGGCATACACATATATATAATTGAAGTATAAAGCCAGTTATAAGCATGATAAATGCTAGGTTTTGGATAATATTACTACTGGGATAGAGGGGGGACAGAAATGCATTCCAAATGTTTCATATGGCACATTGCATATTGAGTACATGTTCATTTTTTATATCATTTTCTATACTCACTTAAATTATACCATAATTTAAATAAAGAAAATGAAGGAATAATCAAACAGACTGTGAGGCAAATGCAAACAAAAAGAAAATGAGAGTGGTTTCATTAATATTTATATGCTGAACATTACAATCAAAATCACTAAGCAGGTAAAGGAAGACATTACATAATGAAAGTAAACGATATAAAGAATCAAAACTGTGTGCTCATAACAATAAAAGCTAAACATACCACAGCATTACGAAAGTGAAAGTCACTCAGTCATGTCCCACTCTGCAATCCCACGGCATGGAATTCTCCAGGCCAGAATAATGGAGTGGGTAGCCTTTCCCTTCTCCAAGGGATCTTCCCAACTCAGGAATCGAACCCAGGTCTCCCGCATTGCAGGTGGATTCTTTACTAGCTGAGCCACAAGGGAAGCCCAATAAGTATTATAGTTTTAGTTTTAGAAACAAGAACACCATTGGCCACTACTTAGAAGTAATTTACCAGTTTGACATCCTGGTCACTCTTAATCTAATTTACTGCAGCCACCAGCTCTACCCCAGGACAGTTACTCTCTAGGATATCATCCTGTTCATTTATTCTATAAAATTTATCAAAATTTTCAATTTTCTTGCTTATTTGTATGTTTGTTTATTTTATGTTCCTTTTAGTAGTATGTAAGCTCACTGATGGCAGTGATCCTATCTGTTGTGTCTACCAGTGTATCCCTGGTGCCTAAAATAATGCGCAACACATGTAACCCTCAAGTGAACATTTAATTAATTAATCAATCAATACCTTTCATGCTCCGGCATTTCAGAAATAAAGGGATTTTTATTCAAAAATTCTCTTAGAGTTTCCTTTCTTTTAGCTTTTTTTTTTTGCTTCATTTCTGTAGTCTTAACACAGGAGATAACAAAAATGTTACAAATTAAAATCTGAACACAAATCTGAGTACAACATAATTTACTTGTATTCTAATGCTTACCTCTTGACATTAAAACAGTGATTTCTTTATGCCCTTCAATTAAAATTATTTATCAAAAGTAACAGAAGTACCACTGTAGATAAAAGATTATAAAAATATCCATATAACTTAAGAATTAAAATATATTGTATAATTATAAGTTTATGCTTGTTGGTATTACCTTCTGTTTAATATTATAATAAATTATAGTGCAGCCAACCATCTCTAGATACATGAATCTCTTAAGTTCACTAACTGAAAATTCAAAATTTACATGAAACTTACTTTTCCAATCTCCACTACTGCAGCTCTGTACTTCTTCACAGGTTTGATGACCTTTTTAGACAAAGTATCCTTGTATTTCAGTTTTTTTATTCCAAGAAGGGACTCATTCCTCCTATTACAAAAAGATAAAGTCAGTTAAAAGGATATGCAAAAATTTGCAAAACTACCCCAAAGTAATAAATTTTTAATGAGTATTGTCACTGAAATTATTCTAGAAGCATTTCCAAAATTGGTTGCATTCCATGCATAAATGAGACTGTGATACTCCCAGTCCCATCAAGGAATAGCTGGCCTCTCAAAAGAGCAAAATGTAAATCATAGCATCAAATGTGATGAGAGCTGAAGTATCGATATGATATAGAACAAATAGAATCGAACTGGGAAAAAAAAAAAAAAGTGAACACTTTCCTTTCAAACCAAGTGACCCTAAACAGGATATCTTGCTTCCAACAGATTCAGTCCCTTTAGTTCTACCATGTGCAAGCTCCCAGCCACTACCACCTTCGGACATCAACAGGAGCTAAGCATTTTATATTACTACACTCATCCATGGGGATCTGCAGGGGCTTGGTTCCAGGACCCTCTCAGATACCAAGTCAAGGAGGCACAAGTCTTTATATAAAATGGCATACTATTTACATATAACCTACACATATCCTCCTGTTGCTGCTGCTAAGTCACTTCAGTCGTGTCCGACTCTGTGCAACTCCATAGACGGCAGCCCACCAGGCTCCCCCATCCCTGGGATTCTCCAGGCAAGAACACTGGAGTGGGTTGCCATTTCCTTCTCCAATGCATGAAAGTGAAAAAGTGAAAGTGAAGTCGCTCAGTTGTGTCCGACTCTTAGCGACCCCATGGACTGCAGCCTACCAGGCTCCTCCATCCACGGGATTTTCCAGGCAAGAGTACTGGAGTGGGGTGTCATTGCCTTCTCCGCACATATCCTCCTATACAGTTTAAATCATCTCTTTAAATCATTTAAGTTGCAATGCAAATTCTGTATCAGTTCAGTTCTGTATAAATAACTGTAAATACAACATAAATATTATGTACAAAGTTGACAGGAGTGTGGCAAATTCAAGTTTTACTTTTTGGAACTTTCAGGAATTTTTTTCGAATATTTCTGATCCATGGTTGGCTGAATGCCTAGATGCAGAATGGATGCCAATGTCCAACAATATTAAATGTCCTCCCTTTCCCCTAGCTGGCATTCATTTTGGCAAATGTTTTGTCTGCCTGAACTATAACACAAAGCTTGGACCATTGATCAGAGGGAGACTTGGGAATCCCTTCTGTGCTCTGCTACTTACATTCTGAGCCTAGTTGCCTGCTGTTTTCCAACCAGCCTGGTCTCTCCTCTACCTCCTATCTCTCCCACCCCACCAGAATGCTTTTGTGGCTGTTATTCCAGAAAAAGCTGGAAAGAAGAGGAGATTATGGAGCACCATCTTCCCAAACCTGTCAGCAATCTCCTCCATGCTCTGCAGAATGCTCTTCCACTGAGTAAACTCCTCCACTTCTCCACCTCTTCATAGAATGCTTTCTCCTAGCTCTGACTGCTTTCTATTTTGCTGATGGTGTGTTATGAAAAATAATATTTCTAAACTTTCATATAATCAATGTTATTGATCTTTGATTTCATGGCTTATTCATTGTTTTGGTTACATACGTCATGCCTGCTTCTGACCCAAAACATTGATTTCCAATGACTGTCTGCCTATTAATTCATAAACACAACTCTGTTATACTTTATTCGACAGAAAAGCCTCTCTTTTCACCCTTTTTTATTCTTTAAATATATTTCATTACTCTAGCCCATTCCATACAAACTAATCTGATTGGAATTGCATTAAACCAATAAGTTAATTTGAGAATAATAGAAATCTTTACAATATTCCATCTGCTCATCAAGTAATGTACTATTTCTCTCCATTTATTCCAGTCATTTTTTAATACCTCTTAGAAAAGATGTTGGTCTTTTTTATATTAGCCTAAATCCCCTCACAATTTCTGATAAACTTAATCCTGTACTTCACAACAACAGAATTGTTTTTCCATTATACTTTCTAGTTGACATAGCAAAGCATTGATTTTGCATCTACCCATCCTATGGAATTCTATTGTTAGTTCTGATAGTTTTTAGTTAACTTGTTAAGTTAAAAATAATAATAACTTGCAGATATCAATCCTTCTATTTTCCGAGTACTTCACCTTGGAATTCACTTGGCAAACATTTTGGGGACCCTATCATATGATAATCACATGAATTCTAATCCTAATTTCTATTTCTTACTTTAAAGCACTGCCAATAATGTTCAAAATGATATTTTTTAATAAAAGATAGGAGGAATAATAGGTTTCTGTGTGGTCCTGCATATTTTAACAGAAAATCTTCTTCTAATCCTGATTTGCTAGGAATTGCTGTTGCTGAACTTCATGATATGACTTTTCAGCACAAAAGACTCCTTTGACTACTAGTGATAATTATATTTAGACTTCTTATGATATATTGAGAACAAAATCTACATTCTCACAGCTAAATTTATAAGCTAGTATTTTATTTTGATTTTGTATATTTCTAAATAAAGTCAACCCCTAATTTTCTACTTTTTTATTCTCTTTTTACACATGTGTTATCAGAGCCTGCTGTAAAAATTTACAAGGAAACTACAACTACACTCTGAAGTGTGTGTGTGCTCAGTCATGTCCTACTCTTTGTGACCCCATGGACTGTAATGTACCCTGTCAAGCTCCTCTGTTCATGGAATTCTTCAGGCAAGAATACTGGAGTGGGTCAGCATTTCCTACTCCAGGGGATCTTCCCACCCAGGGATCAAATCCGAGATCTCCTGTGTTTCCTGCATTGGCAGGTAGATTCTTTGCCACTGGGCCACCTGGGAAGCCCTGAAGTAGCTTTATGTAAAACAAAATTATTTGTTCCTATGAGAGAACTTGCTTAAAAAGTTTTTGATCTCTCCAAATTTTTTTTAATTTTATTTTTAAACTGTACAATATTGTATTGGTTCTGCCATATATCGAAATGAATCTGTCACAGGCATACATGTGTTCCCCATCCTGAACCCTCCTCCCTCCTCCCTCCCCCTACCATCCCTCTGGGTCGTCCCAGTGCACCAGCCCCAAGCATCTAGTATCATGCATCGAATCTGGACTTGCGACTCGTTTCATATGTGAATGGCATTGAAATATGATCTCTCCAAATTTTTTACTGCTTCAATAAACTCATATAATTAAAAATTTTCCAGATAATCATCACTCTAAGTTAGATTTTCAAACTGATTCATGTTAAATTACATACATTGTTTTCTAAAATTTAACAACTTCCAAATTTATGACTATTTTCTCTTTGGATTACTTACATTTCACTTTTTCTTATTTTGTTGGCCAGAAAATTACCTAATTTATTCATATCTTCAAAGACTAAACCTAGCAGTTACCATTGGACTATTTTAAAACCAATTTATAATTGATTAATTTCAACTTATTCTATTTCTTCTACTGTCTTAGATTTATTTTGTTATTTTACCAATTTCTCGAGTTCAATAAAAGCTAATTTAATTTTATTTTACTCTTTTAGTAAGTAACAGAAGCTTCTAAAGCTAAAAATTTGTTTTTACTGCTTTGAATACATTTGATATTGGACTTCTCACTAGCATGATTTTCATGCTCTATACTTTTAGATTTAGCTGGGAGAGAATGGGGGCAAGAGGAGAAGGGGATGACAGAGGATGAGATGGCTGGATGGCATCACTGACTCGATGGACATGAGTCTGGGTGAACTCCGGGAGTTGGTGATGGACAGGGAGGCCTGGCGTGCTGCGATTCATGGGGTCGCAAAGAGTCAGACACGACTGAGCGACTGATCTGATCTGATCTGATCTGATAGTTATATATAATTATATATACCAGTCATCATTTTGTCATAATATTTCAGTTGTACTGTATGAATTGCATTGTATGAATGTGATCTTTACAAATTTTAGACTAGGTGGTCTACTGAGATTTATTTTGCAGTTTAAAAATTACTTTTCTAAAATTTAATAAGTGCTATAATATAAAGGGTGTTTAGTCTCAGTTGGCTATATATATTAAATTAATCTTATTAGTTATATACATTTTCTATGTCCTTATCTCTTTTTAAGTATCATGTTTAACTCTCAATATCATTATTTTCTATCAAATTAGCCTTCTTTTCATCAGTTATTTCCATATACTTTTATTTTTTGTTATGTAGAACATAAAAATTCATTGAATATCTTCATTGTGATTTATAAGCATTATTAATAGAATCAACAATGTGAAAAGTTAGCATTAAAAATAAGTAACAAAGAGATTACTTTTAAATGTTCCCAAGACAAATAATTAAAATTTTAAAAGAAAAAACCCTAAAGTTTAATCTAAATCCTTACACCAAAATAAATTCCATATGGATTAAAACACTAAATCTAAACTGTGAAACTAAAAAGTTGGAAGAAAACATTGCTGCATATTTGTCTGTTGAAGTAGAAAAAAAGTTTCTTCATGCAAAAATATGTCAAGCATACAAATACAAAAAGAAAATAGATATTACTAACAAAGTAGAGATCAAGGACTTACTTCTGCCCCTCCTCTGTATTTTTTGACTTGAAGAACATCCTAGAACATCTGCCCAGGCTTAAATGTTGAAATCATTACCTTTGACTTGAACTCACTTATACTGTTCAATCTCCAAACTCATATCCTTTTTTGTACCACTGGTCTCAAACACTTATTCTATTTTCCTATTTCAGATTATCTATTCTTCTTCAGTTGGACCTCCATGGTCAGCCCTCCAAATTTTACTGCACACTGAAAGTGCCTTCTGATTTTCTTTGGTATCAAGAATATTATTTACAGCTTCCAAGGTTCTCATTTTGGCTATCGTTTATTTAATTTGGTGGGACTTTCTAATTCTGTCCAGCTCTCTCATTACAATGGCCTGCTTTCATGTAATGAAAGCAATTTCCTCTTTCATCTTTTGAAAATACAAAGCACATGTATTTCAAGCTTTTGTTCTAATAAATGAAGTGCCTATTTTAGGAAGAATATTTTCCTGTAGGTTTTTATGAGAATGTTCCTCTTTGACATTTTTAAAGTAGATCTTGTGTTACTGATGTTTTTCCTACAATGAGATAGATTAGACCTATGTCCAGTTTTAAAATCAAAACCCAACTATTGGAAGAAAAGCTGAATTCATTTGGCGTCTCTCATAACTAGTTGGCACAAAACACAATTTTCCTTGGGGGCAGAGAGAGCTATTTAGGCTTAGTGAATAAAAGGGTTAACTTTAAAGTTTTACTACTTCTATTTGAGGAACTCCATTCACATATACATACGGGAACCCCAAGGAATGACTGCTTGCTACTGTAGAGAATTAGAAAAGCATAGTACATGGCCAAAACCAGACTTCAAAACCACACCATACACAAAAATAAACTCAAAATGGATTAAAGACTTAAAGTGAAGAACCTGAAACCATAAAACTCCTAGAAGAAAACATAGGCAGTATGCTCTTTGACATGAATTTTAGCAATATATTTTGGAGATATGTCTCCTCAAGCAAGGGAAACAAAAGCAAAAGTAAGCAATCATTTTAACCTGTTAAAATAAGTTGTAAACACCTTAAAGAAAAAAAAAAGCATAAGTAAACAAATGGGACTACATCAAAGAGAGGGGGAAGGGGAATTACTGATGATAGCCCAAAGGCACAAACTTCCAGTTACAAGGTAAAGAACAACTAGGGATGTAATGTACAACATGATAAAGATAACTAACATGCATGCTACATGTTACAAATAAAAGTTTTTAAGAGGGTAAATCTTAAGAATTCTCACCATAAGGAAGAAAAAAATTTTTTCTGCTTTTATTTTTTTTTAATCTTTTTTTCTTTTACTTTACAATACTGTATTGGTTTTGCCATACACCAACATGCATCCACCATGGGTGTACACGTGTTCCCCATCCTGAACCCCCCTCCCACCTCCCTCCCCATACCATCCATCTGGGTCATCCCAGTGCACCAGCCCCAAGCTTCCCGTATCCTGCATCACACCTGGACTGGCGATTCATTTCTTATATGGTATTATACATGTTTTAATGCCATTCTCCCAAATCATCCCCCACTCCCTCTCCCACAGAGTCCAAAAGACTGTTCTATACATCTATGTCTCTTTTGCTGTCTCACATACAGTGTTGTCGTTACCATCTTTCTAAATTCCATATATATGCGTTAGTATACTGTATTGGTGTTTTTCTTTCTGGCTTACTTCACTCTGTACAATAGGCTCCAGTTTCATCCACCTCATTAGAACGGATTCAAATGTATTCTTTTTAATGGCTGAGTAATACTCCATTGTGTATATGTACCACAGCTTTCTTGTCCATTCATCTGCTGATGGACATCTAGGTTGCTTCCATGTCCTGGCTATTATAAACAGTGCTGTGATGAACATTGGGGTACACGTGTCTCTTTCAGTTCTGGTTTCCTCAGTGTGTATGCCCAGCAGTGGGATTGCTGGGTCGTATGGCAGTTCTATTTCCAGTTTTTTAAGGAATCTCCACACTGTTCTCCATAGTGGCTGTACTAGTTTGCATTCCCACCAACAGTGTAAGAGGGTTCCCTTTTCTCCACACCCTCTCCAGCATTTATTGCTTGTAGACTTTTGGATCACAGCCATTCTGACTGGCGTGAAATGGTACCTCATTGTGGTTTTGATTTGTATTTCTCTGATAATGAGTGATGTTGAGC
>NW_011494634.1:1829583-1834136 GCF_000754665.1 Bison bison bison | reverse complement strand
TTGAGCTGCAGGAGTTGCTTGTATATTTTTGAGATTAGTTGTTTGTCAGTTGCTTCTTTTGCTATTATTTTCTCCCATTCTGAAGGCTGTCTTTTCACCTTGCTTAGAGTTTCTTTTGTTGTGCAGAACCTTTTAATTTTAATTAGATCCTATTTGTTTATTTTTGCTTTTATTTCCAATATTCTGGGAGGTGGGTCATAGAGGATCCTGCTGTGATGTATGTCAGAGAGTGTTTTGCCCATGTTCTCCTCTAAGATTTTTTATAGTTTCTGGTCTTATGTTTAGATCTTTAATCCATTTTGAGTTTATTTTTGTGTATGGTGTTAGAAAGTGTTCTAGTTTCATTCTTTTACAAGTGGTTGACCAGTTTTCCCAGCACCACTTGTTAAAGAGATTGTCTTTTCTCCACTGTATATTCTTGCCTCCTTTGTCAATGATAAGGTGTCCATAGGTGCGTGGGTTTATCTCTGGGCTTTCTATTTTGTTCCATTGATTTATACTTCTGTTTTGTGCCAGTACCATACTGTCTTAACGACTGTGTCTTTGTAGTAGAGCCTGAAGTCAGGCAGTTTGATTTCTCCAGTTCCATTCTTCTTTCTCAAGATTGCTTTGGCTATTCAAGGTTTTTTGTATTTCCATACAAATTGTGAAATTATTTGGTCTAGCTCTGGGAAAAATACCATTGGTACCTTGATAGGGATTGCATTGAATCTATAGATTGCTTTGGGTAGTATACCCATTTTCACTATATTGATTCTTCCAATCCATGAACATGGTATATTTCTCCATCTATTAGTGTCCTCTTTGATTTCTTTCACCAGTGTTTTATAGTTTTATACATATAGGTCTTTAGTTTCTTTAGGTAGATATATTCCTTCGTTGCAATGGTGAATGGAATTGTTTCCTTGATTTCTCTTTCTATTTTCTCATTATTAGTGTAGGATACCGGAGTAGGAATCCTACTAATCCGGAATTAGGAATGCAAGGGATTTCTGTGTGTTGATTTTATATCCTGCAACTTTACTATATTCATTGATTAGCTCTAGTAATTTTCTGGTGGTTTCTTTAGGGTTTGCTTTTCTAATGTCGCATTTTTATGAGATGATGGATGTTCACCAAACCCACTGTGGTAATCATTTCATGATGTACATAACCCAAATCATTATGTCGTCCACCTTAAAATTTATACAGTGCTGGAGAAGGCACTGGCACCCCAGTCCAGTACTCTTGCCTGGAAAATCCCATGGACGGAGAAGCGTGGTAGGCTGCAGTCCAGGGGTTCACTAAGGGTCGGAAACGACTGAGTGACTTCACTTTCACGTTTCACTTTCATGCATTGGAGAAGGAAATGGCGTTCTTGCCTGGAGAATCCCAGGGACGGGGGAGTCTAGTGGGCTGCCGTCTAGGGGTTGCACAGAGTCGGACACGACTGAAGTGACTTAGCAGCAGCAGCATGTCAATCATATCTCAGTTAAACTGGATGAAAAAATTAAGTAAATATTTGGACCCCAAAGTTTGTGTGAAAGATGCTAATGGCCTAGAAATTCAATCATCCAACATGTCTCAATAGCAAAAGGGATAATTTATTTCCTACTAGAAATAAGAACATGCTCTATTATTCCTCAGTTCAGGTGCACAAATATTTTTGTGTGTATTTATTTATTTACCCAGACACAGATACTCACTACCTTCTAGATGCCTGTTTTAACTGCATAGACTCCACTCTCTTTATCATCCATCTTATATATCTTTTAGAGCTTTCCTGGTGGCTCAGATAGTAAAGAATCTACCTGGACCCAGGATGGATCCAGGTTCCATCCCTGAGTCAGGAAAATACCTGGGAGAAGGAAATGGCAACCTACTCCGGTATTCTTGCCTGGAGAATTCTATAAATGGAGGAGCTTGGTGGGCTACAGTCCAGGGGGGTCACAAAGAGGCAGACACAACAGAGCGACTAACTCATAACACACCATATATCTTTAAGGAACAATTTTACTCATTTTTTAAAGTTGTTAATGCTAATCAAACAAATATTACAGTACCTTTTCAAGAAGTCATAGACAGGATTTGTTATCTCCACCATAGGTTGAAATTTTTCATCATGCATACATTTTTGCATAACTTGTGTAAAGAATTCCAGGAATCTAGGTCTCTGCTTAAATTTCATAACTGTGAAAACAAGGAAATTCATGTATAATCACCAATACACTTGGTTAATGGCATTGAAAGGATACTACTGCTATTAGTCATTTTGTTCTAATAGGCAAGTTTATTAACCTGCTTTTTTTTTTTTTTTTTTTGGCCTGTGCCATGCAGTATATGGAATCTTAGTTCCTCAACAAAGAATCAAATCCATGGTCCTGCATTGGAAGCATGGAGTCTTAACCACTGGACTGCCAGAGAAGTCCCTTCATTTCTTTCTAGATTTCTTACTTTTTAAAAATGTATAGGAGTAAATGTTGTGAGACTATTGTTTTCCTATGATCAAACAATCCTTTATAGTCTAAATTTCTTTTATTTTCCAAATATCTCAGTGTTTGAAAGATTTCCTAAAAGTTCCCTAACATACGACTAGGTGGGGGTAAATATACTGCTGATAACTGCCAGAATAACTAGTCATCCTAATTTTTATTATATTTCACTCTGAGATAAACAATAATGCTGCTATTTCTTCACAGTTGAGCTTAAAAATCACTAACACATTGTTCAGTTCCTAGTTTTTGTAAGCTTCATAACAACACAACATCAATTACTGCCAAAATAAGTCAACATAAAGGTTCCGCATTTTCAGATTTTAAATCAGGTACCTATTTTGGTCTCTTTCCTTACTTGACAATCAAGCGTCTGCTTTATTCTGAATGGGTAAGAACCTGAAATCTTCTGCCAACAACAGAATTCATGGAATAAAAGATCTTCAGCAGTAAGGTGAGCAAGCAACATATGTATGACAAGGTAACCTACCTTCTTTCACAGCACCTTTGACCGACCAGTTTAAAACTATAGGGTAAAGAAATATGGGATCTTCTGCTCCTGAGAGTTCAGTTGTAATATCTAAGGTTAAAAAGAATTAGTAAGTTGTTGGTTTTGTTTAATATCAATAACCAAAAATGAAAATCCTTTGGTGGAGGGTGAAAAATAGGAAAATACCCAAGTAAACATTTCAGACATCCTAAATTCTTGTCTTAAAATATAAATTACATATTTTTGAGATTTAAGAGATTCAATAATTCAATTATTTTCCTTTCATTTTTTCCCCTAAAGGCCAAGGAGTCTATTACCAAATAGGGGAAGAATCTCTAAAGCATGAATCTTTATTACTCAACAGCTATTGTCTATCAACAAGTATCAGACACAGAAACCAGATTCTCAGTTTGATACTTTTTTTTCCGGCTGCACAGCATGTGGGATGCAGGAACTTAGTTCCCTGACCAGGCATTGAACCCACGCCCCTCCATTGGAAGCATGGAGTTTTAACCACTGAACCACCAGGGAAGTCCCTAAGTCTCGCATGTCTTAGTTATGAGACCTTGGGAAGTTACTTACCTTCTCTGTGCTTCCCTTTCCTTATCTTTAAAATGAAATAATAATAGTAGCTTTTTCATATGGCTGTTATATAAGGACTATATAAGTTTTAATATGAATAAAACACTTAAAATAGTTCTTGGCACACAGAGAGCCCTGTATAAAACTGTTATTTTTATTATTGTTTTGTTACTGAATCTATTGTTTAGCTCCTAACTTTACATTGTACTCCTTAGTGAAATGTGGAGGGGGTGATAATATGAAAATAAATAATTCACATTTCCAGAACCCTTTACACTTCCAGAACCCTTTCTATAATTTAAGGAATTATAATTTTTATATGTAACCAGACAATGAGAGCTTTCCCAAAACTAGGTTTATAGGTTATGTGAATAATAGAGCATTGGGTTCAATTCATAAGTTCAGCTGGAAACAGAGACATGGAGTGTGTTTAAATAAAGTGAGAGATTCAAGTCAGGGAATTCTGAAACAGTACAACCACCTATATATAACCGAGGCACAGAGTAAGACAGGTGAGGTGGGAACACAGAATTCTACAAGAGTAGTGACTTCCCAAAAACCAAGGGGCCAAAAGTGCAACCTTCTAATGAGAGAAACTTAGGTACTCTTTTATTCTTCTAGGTCTGAAGTGCTGCTTCTTAAAAATGTGAGAACAGTTGTCATCACCAGAAAGTAAATCAATTTCTTAATCAGATTTCCAAGATGCAAACTCCAAAACTCCAATCATCATGTCAGCATTTTGGTCTATTACTAAATTACAATACAGCCCAACGACCTAAAATCAGTGTTTCACTTGAGTGTTTCACATGGTTCAAATCACTCATATATTAACACCTCTCATGCTATCCCTTTCTTTCTCAGTTACATTTCTGCCTTCAGAACAGTGATTCTCAACGTTGTGTTCCCCTTCTACAATACATTTGCCAACACTTGTGTCACAGCTGGGGCTGGTGGGGGGTGGGGGTAGGGGAGACAGTCCGGAGGGGATGGTGTGCTATGCATCTCTGGAC
>NW_011494634.1:1828107-1829483 GCF_000754665.1 Bison bison bison | reverse complement strand
GCATCTCTGGACAAAGGCCAGAGATGCTGTTTTACATCCACAATGCCTAAGACAGTCCCCCACAGCAAAGAATTATCTGGCCCAAATTGGCAATATTGTCGAGGTTGAGAAACTCTGCTTTAGAATGAGAAGCTTTAAGCTCAAATCCAAGCCAACTATGTAATCCTAAATAAACCGCTTAATCTTTATGAGCTACATCTGTAAAAATCAGGTTAGCAATCCCTTATTAACAGAGTATTGTTAGGATTAAGGACATAATGTAAAAGCACTGCATAAACCATAAAGGGCTTACCAAATGCTAATCTCATTCTAATCCTTTTAACAAAATATTTTCTTATTTAAAAAAAAAAAAAAACACAAAATGCTAAACAGAAGTATACAGAAAGAAAAATAATAGATTACATTGCTTTGTCAGTTTGAGTAGATGTGTCTCCAATAAAACCAGCTGTTCATTTATTTTTTCAGGTACTAATACCTGCTGTGGCTTCTTATTCTTGCAAGACTTCTTGGAAGAACCCTAGAAACATTGGTTAAATGTCAGGACGTATTTCAATATGTTTCAAGAATTGTCATTTTCAAATAACATTCTTTAAATTATGTTCATGCTTTCATACTTGGTAGACCAAGTTATGAATCTACATGGCTAAATGTACTAATAATTAATTAATAACAACCCATTGTAGTCTAACTAAATGCCAGATACAATACAAACTGTTTTATGGAGGTTGACCAAAATAGTTCTTCTCTTCCCTTTCCCTTCCTCCCAGTAACTTCTACTCCCCTAAGCAGCCCCTTCCCCACTACACACACCCTTTTGAGAGCACTTGCAGATACAGCTCTCAAAATCCTCAAAAAAAAATGCTTTCAGAAATATATCCTTTTCTTTCCTTCCTTTTTTTTTTTTTCCCTTGCCCCAGAGGGAGCTTCCTTACAACTAAGCTAATTGCTTTTGCTACTTTGCCTTTCATTGAACGTAACATGCTCAGTAATTAGTGGATTAAGAATTGGTGGGTCTGCACTCAGGCTCCCCACCATGTTTTCAACTGTCTGAGCCTGAGAACTGACTGGTTCATGTCTCCCACTCTCTGAAAAAATAGACCTGCCAAGGTCTTTTGGCTTTGAGGGACCCCAGATGCTTATAATAATTCCTGACTTCTATAAACTAGATACTAGATTCTCAATCCCCACAGTCTTACTCTGAAAGAAGTATTACAACCTGCTGCTGGACTAAAGGCTCCAAGGAAAGAGGGATGGGGTCCTGTCCTGCCATGATGCGAAGGGGCAGGGCCCCGAGTCAAGGCCTCAGTGACATGAAGGGGCTGGCTGATGGACTCTGAGAGTGGACAACGCTTGGTGAAGAAAAAAATCCTCAAGTC
>NW_011494634.1:1824910-1828007 GCF_000754665.1 Bison bison bison | reverse complement strand
TCAGCTTAATCAAAACTTTCTCTAGAATCCCCACACACACCCCAAAAAGTATTATGGCTAAAAATATTCATCCAGGGAAACTATGGGATTTTTCTTAAGCTTTTTCCACATATAATAGAGATAGAGCTACTCCAATTGAAACAGGCTTAGGGGTCATAGTCTCAACCCCAATCCTGATCACAAAAGAGGCTGCAAGCAGTTCCCAGTACTCTTCAGAAACCAGATAAACTAAGCAATGTTTCAAAATTTGATCTACCTACAAAATCATTTAACCACATACTTTCAAGAAAAGGCAATAACGATCTAGTAAGACCCATGCTTGGAGTCAGCATGGGTCTTACTTAAAAGTTATCTCAAACATTAGAAGCCTCATAAGGAAGACAATGTAGGTGTTACAAGAAGTTCAGGAAATCTACTTGGGGCAGAGCAAAAAGCTCTGACATATTTATTGCATTCAGTGACCCACCGAAAATAATAAAAATCTTCAGTCTGGGAGAGACCTTTGAGGGCTTTCAGTCTAATGTCCAACTGGGTATAGGAAGCTCTCATCAACACCTAACTGATCATCAATACTAGAAACAGGGGGCTATTCAATATTCTAGCATAGAGACCTTTTAATTTTCTGGATAGTAATTAAAATTGAAAGAAAAGGAAGGAAAAAAGAAGCTCTTCACTATACATTCATCCTCTTTTATGTAAATATGACAAACTAAAAACTAATCAATTATCTAACATATTTACTAACACTACATGACCTCTCATAAAATTCAAATAATGTATGTTTAAAGATGAGACACAAAGAACAAACAATTACCTCTTCTTGCATTTCCTCTAGGTCTGTAGTACCAAATAGAGATTTGCAACCTGATGAGATGTCCAACACCTTTTTTCCATAATTTATAATCATTACTGCCAGGTCATATTCCTTCCATGAACGCAGGATCTGATTAAAAATATTAATTATCTCTGTTGGAAATTCACATCTATTTTCAAGTGCCATGTATCACCTTCTGGAAATTCATAAGTTTCATGTTTTGGATGTAATGCCCCTGTTTTTGCTATGTAAGCATACCTCCAGACCATATTTCTCTAGAATTCAAACTGTATGATTTCAGTATTTTAAATAAAGGACCAAAAACAAACAAACAAATGAAAAACCAGGAATTTCATCAGTAACGAATTCTTGGTATCTCTGGGGCTTCCCTGGTGGCTCAGATGGTAAAGAATTCACCTGCAATGCGGGAGACCTGGATTCGATCCTTGGGTTGTGAAGATCCCCTGGAGGAGGGCATGGCAACCCACTCCAGTATTCTTGCCTGGAGAATCCCCATGGACAGAGGAGCCTGGTGGGCTACAGTCCATGCGGTCACAAAGAGTCAGACACAACTGAGTGACTAAGCACAGCACAGCACAGCTGGGACATACATCTTTTGGTATAGTAAGCTAACTATTAAAAAGCATTTCCACTTAAAAGAGCCACGCTAAAACAAAATCATTGTTAAAGGCCATGTAACCACCACTTCTTGTCTTGGGTTGTCTTCTTTGTGAAATGACACAATTACTGACCTCATGACATCTTGGGGAACATTTTTAGCTGTGAATGATATACATGACCTTCGTGTTGAACTAGGCTGGAGATCAGCTGGTTTGGGCAGATTCTCCATGAGCCCTGGGAAGTACACGCTGTACTCAGAATATGAGAAGGAGCCACTCTGCCACCCAGTCTCATCCACATTCCTTGTTACAAACTGTTATCTGGCCTCCTCTAGCCTGGTCCTTACCTCCCTCTCCAGTGTCATCTTCCAGTATTCATATCCTTGTGTTGTACTTTCAGCTTACAAAATATTGAATCAAGTATCAATCCTGATACTCACCATGGTGTCAGGACTTCATGCCTCCCTACAGGGGAGGTTTATCCCAGAGCAGCTTTCCCTCCTTATTTATACAGCTTTACCTGGTCATTAAAACCTGGGATCTAACATTAACACAGGAAAGCGTCCCTGGCCTACAATCTGATTTGCACAGACCCTGCTCTAGCAAGAGATCACACAAGGGGACACATTCACCATGAACCCCCAGGGAAACTCTCTTAGGGTATAAATAAGTCTGTATGAACTTATCTGTAGACGTATTCTGTTAGGTTGAATAGGTTAGTATTTAAGATAACTGGATTCTTTACCACTGGTGGTCAGTGGTAAAGAAACTTCCTGACAAGCAGGAGACACGGTTTCAATCCCTGAGTCAGAAAGATCCCCTGGAGAAGGAAATGGCAACCCACTCCAGTATTCTTGCCTGGGAAATCCCATGGACAGAGGAGCCTGGTGGGCTGCAGTCCATGGGGTCCCAAAAGAGTCGGACACAACTTAGCGACTAAACAATAACAATTTAAGATAGGTAACAACTGTGACTTCCCAGGAAGTGAAGGATATATAAGTGGCTGAAAAGCAGTAAGTGCCTGCTTATATCTGATAAGACCTACCTAAAAACATCTATTTCTGCTTTATTGACTATGCCAAAGCCTTTGACTGTGTGGATCACAATAAACTGTGGAAAATTCTGAAAGAGATGGGAATACCAGACCACCTGATCTGCCTCTTGAGACACCTATGTGCAGGTCAGGAAGCAACAGTTAGAACTGGACATGGAACAACAGACTGGTTCCAAATAGGAAAAGGAGTACGTCAAGGCTGTATATTGTCACCCTGCTTATTTAACTTATATGCAGAGTACATCATGAGAAACGCTGGACTGGAAGAAACACAAGCTGGAATCAAGATTCCCAGGAGAAATATCAATAACCTCAGATATGCAGATGACACCACCCTTATGGCAGAAAGTGAAAAGGAACTAAAAAGCCTGTTGATGAAGGTGAAAGTGGAGAGTGAAAAAGTTGTCTTAAAGCTCAACATTCAGAAAACAAAGATCATGGCATCCAGTCCCATCACTTCATGGGAAATAGATGGGGAAACAGTGGAAACAGTGTCAGACTTTATTTTTTGGGGCTCCAAAATCACTACAGATGTTGACTGCAGCCATGAAATTAAAAGACGCTTACTCCTTGGAAGGAAAGTTATGACCAACCTAGATAGCATATTCA